>NW_017676104.1:0-52090 GCF_001879085.1 Nicotiana attenuata | reverse complement strand
CAATGTCTTGTACGAGGCAAGGCGCAAGCTCAGGGAGTTAAAGCAAACAGGGATCATACGTGACTATGTCAAGCAGTTCACTACCCTTATACTTCAAATTCCCAACCTGACCAATGATGACTTGTTGTTCCACTTCATGGATGGGTTGCAAAATTAGGCTAAACAGGAGTTACAACGTCAGAAAGTTACGGATATAGACCAAGCCATAGTGGAGGCTGAATCATTGATGGATTTCAGGCATGACAAGCACGACAAAGGCAAAGGCAAGGAGTTAAAGGTTAGCTATGTCAAAGGTGGGGGAGACCATGGAAAGGCAAGGAGATACAACAACAATACTTGAAGACTCAAGATTCCAAAAAGTCGAGTGGCCGTCAGGGCTACGCCGAGAAGAAGGCGCAGGCCAAGAAGAAGGGATGCATATATGCTGAGGGCCACACGGCTTCAGGAATTGTCCTGACCTCAAGAGCCTCAGTGCCCTGGTCCGTGAACGGAAGGAGCAGCCACAAGGAGAGAGTCCGGGAACCGCACAATTGGGTATGCTCGGATTATGTGGTACTGTCACGAAGCAAGCTATCCAACCTACTGATAACAGCAATCAGTACGTGGATCTCACCATCAACAATAAGCCCGCTCGCGCAATGGTGGATACTGGAGCAACTCATAATTTCGTGACTAAGGCTGCCGCAAAGAGACCAGAATTGAAGCTTTCTCCAACCAACTCTCGCGTAAAGACCGTGGATGCCGAGGTACATAATGCTCGTGGGGTAGCTAATGAGTTGGTGTCAAATTGGGAATTTGGAAAGGTATGACAAACTTTACCGTAACCGCTATGGATATCTTTGACATCATACTGGGGCAAGAGTTCTTTAGACATTGTAATACTTTGATCGACCCCTACCTCCAACGTCTCTTGGATATGGAGCGAGAAGGAGCTTGCATGGTACCTACAGTGACTATGCCACACGGACAGATCCAAGCACAACTCTCAGCTATGCAGGTTGTCAAGGGGATCAAGAAGGGGGAGCCGACGTTCGTGGAAACCATTGCAAGTCTAGAAGAAGACAAGAATTTTCAAGAGATAGTGCCGCCTTGCATAGAGAAGTTACTTGAGGAAAACAAAGATGTCATGCCCGAGGAGTTGCCTAAGCACTTGCCGCCTAGGCGAGAGTGGATCACAAGATTGAGTTGGAGCTAGGGGCTAAGCCACCCGCATTTTCCCCATATTGTATGGCACTGCCCGAGCTAGAGGAGCTCAGGAAACAATTGAAAGAGCTGCTAGATGCTGGTCACATTCGCCCATCAAAGGCACCTTTTGTCACACCAGTATTGTTCCAGAAGAAGAAGGATGGATCATTGCGTTTGTGCATGGACAACCGAGCACTTAATAAGGTCACAGTGAAGAATAAGTACCCGATCCCGCTCATTGCTGACTTGTTCGATAGACTTGGGCAAGCCAAGTACTTTACCAAGGTGGATCTTCGAAAGGGCTACTACCAGGTTCGCCTTGCGGAAGGGGATGAGCCAAAGATAGCATGTGTAACGAGATATGGATCCTTTGAGTGGTTGGTGATACCCTTCGGCTTAACCAATGCACCGGCCACATTGTGCACCCTTATGAACAAGATTTTCCATCCCTACCTTTATCAGTTCGTGGTAGTCTACCTAGACGACATAGTCATCTACATCAACACTTTGGAGGAGCACATGGAGCACTTAAGGAAGGTTTTCCAAGTCTTGTGGGAGAATGAGCTATACATCAAGAGGGAGAAATGTGAGTTTGCACAATCAAAGGTGCACTTCTTGGGCCATGTCATTAGCAATGGCGAGCTATGCATGGACGAGACTAATGTACGTGCTATCCAGGAGTGGGAGGCACCTACAAAGGTAACTGAGTTGAGATCCTTCCTTGGCCTTGTTAACTACTATCGTCGGTTCATTAGTGGCTACTCAGCCAAGGCCGCACCATTGACTGAGTTGCTAAAGAAGAACAAGCCATGGGTTTGGACGGAGCATTGTCAAAAGGCATTTGAAGGCCTTAAGGCAGTTGTAATAGAGGAGCCAGTCTTGGCGTTACCTGACTTTGCCAAGACATTTGAGGTGCACACAGATGCCTCAGACTTTGCAATTGGGGGTGTCCTGATGCAGGATAAGCATCCCATAGAGTTTGAGAGCTGCAAGTTAAATGATACGGAGCGGCGTTACACGGTGCAAGAGAAGGAAATGACTTCTATTATGCATTGCCTTTGTACATGGCGACATTATTTGCTCGGGTCGAGGTTCGTGGTCAAGACCGACAATGTGACTACTAGCTACTTTCAGAAGCAGAAGAAGCTCACACCAAAACAGACTAGGTGGCAGGATTTCTTAGGTGAGTTTGATTATGTGCTGGAGTACAAACCGGGCAAAGGTAGTGTTGTAGCCGATGCCTTGAGCCAAAAAGCCGAGCTTGCTGCAATCACTTCAACCATATGGGACATTCGTGAGGCTATAAAAGAAGGCATGCAACATGATCCAGCAACCAAACAACTTATCGAGTTAGCCAACCAGGGCAATACGAGACGTTTTTGGGTCGAAGACGACCTACTGCTTACCACAGGTCGGCAGATCTACGTGCCTAAGTTTGGAGACATTAGACGGTGGATCATAAGGGAGAGTCATGACACAATGTGGGCTAGTCATCCAGGCCAACGTCGCACTAGGGCCTTGGTTGAGTCAGTCTAGTAGTTGCCACGCATGCGAGATGACATAGAGTGTTATGTGCAGACTTGTCTTGTCTGTCAACAGAACAAGGCTTAGCAACAACAACCTGGAGAACTTTTGGAGCCACTACCAGTTGTAGAGCGTCCATGGGAGAGCGTAACTATGGACTTTATCACTTGCCTACCGAAGTCCGATGGTTATGGTACTATTATTGTGGTCATGGATAGATTTTCCAAATATGCCACCTTCATGCCCGCCTTACCAGGTTGCACTGCCAAGGAAGCCGCCACGCTATTCTTTAAGAACGTGGTGAAGTATTGGGGCTTACCAAGGCATATCATCAGTGATCGAGACCCCCGTTTTACTAGAAACTTTTGGAGAGAGTTATTTGACATGCTTGGCATGGAACTGCACTATTCCACTAGTTTCCACCCACAGACAGATGGACAAACAGAACAGGTCAATGCCTTACTAGAATGCTACTTGAGGCATTATGTAAGCGCGCATCAGAAAGATTGGGCAAGGCTCCTAAACATCGCACAATTCTCTTATAACTTGCACCGGAGTGAGTCCATGGGGCGGACACTATTTGAGCTAGCCACAGGCCAACAGCCACAAACTCCACATTCATTACCAGCTGCGTTCAAGGGAAAGAGTTTGGGAGCTTATTATATGGCCAAATGATGGGAGGAGCAGCTTGACACTGCTAAGTCCTACTTGGATAGGCAGCTAAGAAGCTGAAGAAGTTTGCGGACCGTAAGCACCGTCCCACGGACTATAGAGTTGGGGACATGGTCATGGTGAAGTTTAACCCAAGACAGTTCAAGGCACTACGGGACATGCATCAGAATTTGATTCGCAAGTATGATGGGCCATTTAAGATCGTCGCCAAGGTAGGAAAGATCTCATACAAGCTTGACATGCCATCGTATCTTAAGATCTACCCTGTCTTCCATGCAAGCATGCTTAAGCCATATCATGAAGATAAAGATGATCCGAGTAGGGGCCAATCAAGTCGAGCACCTATGACTATCACCGCCTCGTATGATCGGGAGATTGAGGCTATTATGGATTACCAGGCCAGGCGAAAACAAGGGCAAAAAGCCACTGCTATGTTCCTCATCCATTGGAATGGGCAATCACCGGAAGAGGCCACATGGGAACGATATGAAGACTTATGGCAATTCAAAGATAAGATCCGAGAGTTTATACAGAAGCATTGCGCCGCGGTCGTCGCAATATTAGGTGGGGGAGAGTGTGATGACCCGCCACGTCATCATGCTAGATAGGCGCCATTTGGCATATATTAATGCCATGTGGAAGCTTACATAAAAAGAAGGCTAGCATTTGTGAGAAGATTCTAGAGAAGTATGGACATTTCCTTAGGAAGAACCTAGATCTTTATGGATTTGCTAGGAAAGTCCTTGGAATCTTCTAGGCTTGTAAAGAATTCTAGAGAAAGCCCTTATCTTGTAAATATTAAGGACTTGTGTAATAATTAATATTTACACACTAGCCCCTAGGAGACTAGTATATAAAAGGGGGTCATTCATTTGTAATTCATGAAGCAAACAATTCAAGTTCTCTCTAATACAAAGCTTCCTTCAGCAATTCTCTTGTGTTCTTTCTACCATTCTCTTAGCGTTCTTGAGTGTAGTAAGGCTGACTTGGCATAGCAAGAACGTGAGCAAATTGTGCAAGATCGTGAGCGAGTTGTCAAGTACCGCATGTGTACTTAGCTAACAACTAAGGACGTGACATTTATCCCTATTTAATTGGGTAAAAAAAGAAGATCACTTCGTACAGAAGCAATACACCCGAAGGAGAAGTCATTTCTAACAATTTTAAAGGTGAAATAAAAACATTATGCTAGTCATTTTTTTCAGCTATGCTACACATACATTCGTGCTACATATTCACAGATATTGTTGGAATTATGTGCATTTTAATATTGAAATTATAATACTCCATTCGTTTCAATTTATGCGACTGTATTTGGATTTCGAGAGTAAAATAAATTATTTTTTTACCGCACTTTTTTTATATGCTTTTTAATCAGTCTTAAATTCAAATAAAAGAGGAGAATTACCATATACTGCTAACATAAGATATCCTAATTATAATGAATATTTGATTACTTTATGAATGAAACTTGCTCGCCTAAATAAAATGAGTGTGTAGAGCCAGCGGAGTCGATAAGACGATTCATATGACTGTTCCAATTAGTTTGACATTAGGGCGAAGTTAATGAATTGATTGCTTTTTTTGTTATGCACCTAATTAAGTCTCTAGCTTTTGACTTGGGAAAAAAAGACGCATAGAGTGTCTTAGCTTTTTGGTCTCCAATTCAAACATCTTATAACCAAAACAGGTGAACGAGATCTAAGGTCCAATTAGGAAGCTACAGAAGTACATACTTTACAACATTTTGGACAACACACCAAATTAATCACATTATAAAGTACTAACTAAGAGCAGTATAATTTTGTTCCTATTTTTTTTCTTTTTTTTTTTTTTGTTTTTGTAATTCTGAACCTTCTGGCTAGTACGTAGACAACAAACATCCAGCATCTGAATTGGTACGAAGAATGCAATCCGATATGATCATTAACTAATCTGGCAACTCCAATGCTCTTCACTCCATGTTCCTCCACATATATAGCAAAATTCAAATTTGCACCTGAATCCACAATACATAGGATTAAGCCATATGTAAATTAAACACGTCAATTAGTTAATTTAAATTACTCTAAATCAGTAGTATAAATTATAAGGAAATTAAACCTCCCACCACCACAAAAGAATAGGATTAACTAACCAGCAGGTTATATGTATACAGCCATCAGCCCTCTGCACAACGTGTTTGCATTGAGGGCATTTCATCCACTTAGATTTCTTAGCAAGTTCCTCAACTTTTATATCATCTCTGTCTTTTCCTTCCTTTTGAAACTTGTCACAATCAAACCCAGTATGCCAAGGGACACCACATGGCGCGCAGAACAGCCTTCGACATAAAGGACATAACTCAATTGTGCCTTGATCACGATCATAAAATAGCTGCCCTGAACAATCTCTATAAGGACAATAAATGTTTTCACAAGCAAGAAGACTTGACTCGCTCAATAATCCCTCTTCCCACCTCGCGAAAACATTTTCTGGAATAATTGTCTTACAAGATTCAGGTTCAATTATTGCGCGACATCTCAAACCTGGACAAGTTACAGGAAAAATATTCTGTTGAATCTTGGATTGGACATGTAAGCCTATGCAGTCAGAACAGAAAGAATGATGAGAGCAATTCTCGAGTTTGAACATTTCATCTGTTCTTTTTGAATCTAGGCAAATATCGCAGTAACCTTGGGATGATTCAGGGGATTCTTGGATTGTTGATGATGACATGTGATGATGGAAGATTTCTAATGAGGCTCCAAGAACCTCTTGGAGCTGCAATTCCTCGGTGCGCTCATCATCTAATACTATGAGAGCGCGAAAATCTTCATTTTCATCAAACACTTTTGAAATTATGTCTGCCATATATGGAATTGATCACTGGTTGTTTTAGAAGTTTTCTTGAAGATCTTTGCTGAATTGTGAGAGTATTTGATGTATTGCAAAGGGTTTTATATTGTCCTGTTATTGAATATTGCATATAAAATTAAGGACAAATTAAGTTGTCTTCATTAAGTTACACAGAAAATACTTGGAGAGCAAGACTGAAGACTTGGTGCAAATTGGGATCAGTCTTCTATGTGACACAAGCAAAATGCTAAGCAATTGACGTTTGCAATTTTAACCATTTCCTGTTAACTCCTTATGCTAAATGCTAATCACATGTTCCTAGTAGGGATCGGATCGGATTTAGCATATTTCGGATTGAAATTTCGGATTCTACAATATGTAATCTGAATCCGACCCGAATTAATATCGGATCGGATAGATATTTCGGATTTTCGGATCTTATTATACGTATTATTAAGGCTATTGCTAATCTAATCGGCTAAATCATCTGCCTTATCTTCTTCTGTGTTCTGTGCTAATACAAACATCTCTTTGCTTTTTATCCCTTTTATCAACATTGCATCTTCTGGAGGTTCGAGTTGTTATGCCTCTAAGTTGCAAAACTCATACCTATATTTTATTTGTAGAAGAGGCAATACAGCAAGAAAAATTCATGTTTCTGCAATTATGAGGGTACTATGGTGTCAATGTAGCTAAATCCACCAATTGTAAAGGTAATAATTTGGAGGAAGATATAAAGGAAGTACTGGATATCTGAAATTAAAGTTTAGTATTTATATATGCCTTAATAATTTCGGATTTTGGATCGGATCGGGTAAAAATTATACCAATCCGAATCCTATCCGGATATCCGGAATTTTATAAACATAATTCGAAATCCGGTCCAAATATCCAAAATCCAAAATCCGAAATTGAGCGGATAGGTTCGAATTTCGAATATCCAATCCCAATGCACAGTCCTACCAATAGCTAGTGGTTGTAATAAATTATGTGGGATGTGATGTGAAGGATTTTCCACCCATTGACGAAGTCGAAATCAACTTAAGGTCTTCGGAAATAAATTAAGTGAAAACTCCGCCTATAAACTAAGTAATATTCCACCGTCCAAAGACGAAAAAAGAATAGAATTTAATATACATATAGATTCTTACTTGAGGATGTCAAGATGCTACAGTACTGAAAAAACACTTACTGGCATTTGGTTGAGAAGTTCTAAGAATTGAGATGGCAAAAATAAAGCTGAACTTTTTCAAACGCTTTGTTTGGACAGTTTTTGTCCACTAATGCTCGAATTATCCTAGAA
The DNA here is from genome assembly GCF_001879085.1 of Nicotiana attenuata. NCBI lineage: Eukaryota > Viridiplantae > Streptophyta > Magnoliopsida > Solanales > Solanaceae > Nicotiana > Nicotiana attenuata. The sequence continues at coordinate 44,568 of NW_017676104.1, read as the reverse complement.
ACTGTTCTGTGTGATGAGCCGTACTTCTGGTACATAAGTTAAACCGTTTAAATATGGGAAACAATGATTATGCCAAAAGTAGAGCTATGATTTAAACTTTAAACAGAAAAGAGAACATCACTCCATTCCATTGCTCAGTTGAACATATGTAATAAGATTGAATCAAGAATTCAGGTAACAGAGATAAATTCAATGCTAATCATCATGTTTACCTCGAAAAATATGAGTAACAATTAAAGATAATTTGTGGTTTTAAAGATACGTGATATATTCTAATACTAGTGATTATATGAATAATATTGAGCTTAAGTAAGAAGAAATAATGAACCAAATCAATGTTATCAGAACAGTAGGGGCCTCGAGCTCGTCTATCCAGGGACCTCGAGGTCAGCTAAAACCAATAAAGTATGAACAATAAAATAAAGGCAATAAAGCTGAAGAATAATTGTTGAGCACGTTAAACAAGAGAAGAATAAAAATGTTCTATTGCAGTGAATGATCGGTTCTTTACAAAATGATTGGGGTCCCCTTTATATAGGAGGAGAAAACCCCACTATAGTACCTTGCTCATAAAGGTAAAGAATTCTATTGGTACAGGTGTAATACGGCCTAGTACGGACCTGTACAATTTCGTACAACCCTTATCCTATAATAAATGCCCAAATCCACGTGTCCTTGAGAAATTCCCGCTCTTTCTTGATTGACTTCGAGACAATGCTGCCCTCGATGCTGTCCGTGCCAGGCGTTCAATCAGCTTCCTCGAGGTAGGTGTCCCTTAGACGGATACGACACCCACTCCGAGTCCCGGATTCGGGCCTATAGCCTGATTTAAGACTTCAAAATCGTACTCCTCGATTTTGACCGTATACAGATAGTCCCCGTGTTTCTTAGAATAAGATAATAAGAAATGATTCTGACCTCGATTTTTCCGAGCCTCTCGTGATGACGTCATGCTTGTGATGTAGGCGCCTGAAGTGATCGAAACATCCCGTTGGTCCATTTCCCAAAAACATTGAATGCACCGCCGGTCCATCTCCCCAAAAGCAGTGAATGTATTCCAGCGTTGGTCGGCCACTTGCGCCGCCGAACCGTTACTGGCCTTCTGTAAATAGGGGGCTACTTGGCTGAACAAAAACTACACACACTTCTTCTTCATCAACCTTTAGCCCTTTCCCTTTTCTATCTCTTTCTCTAATGACTTATTTTTATGGTTCAAACCTGTGATCACAAGGTCATACGACAACAACTTTATCGGTTATGTCATGGCTCCCTTTTTAAAAGCTTTTTCCCACTAAGTGGGATTATACTGAGTTGTTGTTGTTGTTGTTGTCGGCATTGTTGGCTCGAAACAACGAGAGAAGGGCACCGAATTCTTCCCGTATTGGAAGATATGCAAACTTTACACTACTGCTCATCTATCTTAACTTCAACCTGGTGTGTGTCGCCCCCCCCCCCCTCCCGTGGGGAGGAGTCCGGGTCTTCGACATTCACGGGGTGTGATGACTCATTTCCTTTTGGGAATTGGGTGTTTGAAGAGTGGCCACCTAACGAATTAAGGTGCGTTAGGGCACCTAGAGTAGTTAACTCTTGGGATGGTTCGCATTACCAGAGATTAGGGTAAGGGCTCGAAGTAACCTCGAGGGGAAGGTGTTAGGCACCCCTCTTGGTCCACAACTGTGGGTCCCGGCCGAACTTATATTCACAAATTAGTCCATACAAATAGTTGAATCAGATAAGTTGTTTGTGAAGCACATTGAACAATTCAAGTAGTGAAATAAAAGTTTGCACAAATTATATATAAAAAAAAGTTTTAAAACGGGGAGAGGGTTTGGGGTAAGGAGGGATCCTAGGTTGTTTATCCTATAGGATTACCCCACGCAATGTCCGGTAGACACTCCTCAATGAGGGGCTACACGTGACCTTAACGCGTAGTTATCATATCCCATGTCTACCCTTCCCATCCCCTTATTGGTCATGCAAAGCGAGTGTTTGGTCACTAATACCTATTGCGTGCTGCTACCCATCCCTTCGTAACGGTTCCGGAGGGAGTTAGGACCTTTACCTATAGGTGGTTCTAGACGTACCCCTAAGGTTTTAAAGGCAAAAATCTAAGGCGACAGTCAAAAAGCATTTAGGACTTTCACATAATGGGAGCTATTAAGAGGCTCACAGTTTCCTCCTCAAACATACATACAAATAGCACGTCTCAAGCACAATTAAGGTCTTTATTAATCAAAGTCCTAAATCAGGATTTCCAAGTGATTATGCAGAATAGACCACTTTTAGATCCAGAAGTTATAACCTAGTAGTTGCTTAAGGACTCCTTTTTAACAGCTTATTAGAATCAGAAACGTTGAACGACGGAAACAACTTCAAGGAAATGCAGGTTTTGAAAATGCCCTAAGGCTTGCCTATATGCAGTACTGTGTCTATATTAATGCAGAAACAAACAAGTTTTTGAAATAGACCCTTTTAATACCTGTAGGTAAGATATCTAATGAGATTAAAGCAATTATGAAAGAACTATTTTCAGGAAATGTCATCGCTTAATAAGACCAGTTTTAATAAGTAAACTAGGCAAAATGAAATTGACTTATTAGGCTAATTAGATTACCAGACGTAATTGCAAATGGAAATCCTTACAGGCATGGTATCTAGGCGCGTTACAGGTTTTAGTCAACTGGCAGTAACATATGAAAGACTCATTAGAACTGAATCGGAATTAGACCCTATAGACATGGTATCTATATTTGAATTGATCTAAGACATGATGGCTTGGAACCTAGAAACATGGTTTCTAACATGATAAATGCCGAATTTTATGAACATGGTTTCTATCTGATGCAAACGACATTAAAAGTGAAGTCCTTACAGGCATGATTTCTATTTGATGCAAATGAAATTAGAAGTGGAATCCTATAGGCATGATTCTCTATTATGATGCAAATGAAATTAAAAGTGGAATCCTATAGGCATGATTCTATTATGCAAAAAGCAATCAGATTCAACAAGAATAAAAACACTATGGACATGTTTTCTATTAAGTGAAACAGGCAGATTTGAAAATAAACCCTAAGAGCAGGATTTCTACCCATGTTACCCCACAAAGTATACATCTACCCACCCTTTTACTAAATACCCCAAATATCTGATTACAAATTATTACAGGCCAATAAATGAATTACATAAGTAAAATAAAAAACAAGAAGCTATTCTAGAGAGCCTGCAATTAGGCCCAAGTTTCCCAAAGCCTCCAATGGTCTTTCAAGCCTCATTTCCAACAGACAAATCAGAGTCTAGGTGCATCAAAGTTCCCTAAGGGTCTCAAGGACCCCGGGCAATGCTTACACCTAGACTTAGTAGCCAAGCATTGAACCAGTGCAGTGTGGAAAGGCCAACCTCAGTATGCCAGAGTTCAGAGGGTTCTCAAGAGGATCCTAAGGTAGTACACATACTAGAGGGGACAGAACTTATTAACTAAGAGTGAAGTGGAAGTGCAGGACACAGGTTGAAAGAAATCTATTAAAGACTGGATTTAAAAGTCTGTTTTGAAAGCAGTCAGTAAGGTAATAAAGGTTGTTTGAAAGAGGTTGGAGTGACAAACAAAATCAAACACTTCAGGATAGGATCACACACAGAACCCAAATGAGTTCAGTAGTCACACAGCGGTCAAATGGCTTGGGGATACACAGGCATTTGACTGCAAACACATAACCCCAGCAAGGGTATTTGGACTGGTTTGGACATGCTCAGAAATAGTTGAAACTGGCATAATCACAAACTAATCAGGGAGAACATAAACACATAGAGGGGGATAGGGATTTGGGATTCATAAGAATGGTAAGCACGCAGTAGATAAAAAACAATTGTCCAGGCATGCTTGAATCACACAAGGGAATACGGAGTCATACTAGCATGCTGATAATATAACCTAACTACAAACTCCATAACAGAACCACAGGTAAAAGCAGGCTAGAAATAAAAGAAACTGAAAAAAGAAGAGAAACATGTTGTTGTTGAGGCTTTAAATTAAACTAGGACATACCAGTGAAGATAGAAGTAAGCAGAATGAAAGAACCAAAGAGCACAGATGATTAGCCTTAGCTTGCAGCCGGCTAATAGTAGCAAAATAACACAAGGATGAAGGGGGAACAGATATTTTTAAAAAGAGAGGAGTTTTTTGAAAGCCAAGTCTGTGTCTTGTTTGTGAAAGACTTAGAGTATTTATAGTTGAAAGTAGGTAGTGGAATAAGGTAAAAATCATAGTAGTACACTAATTTAAGAACTCAGAATCAATCAATTAGAGAATCAAGGAAGTCCTCCCTTAAGTTAAGGGAATCAAGATCAAACGGAAAGATTCAGTACCATATAAAGCAGGAAGAAGAATCAGTGCATGATTAAATAAGGAAGGGGTCAAGGTTCAGTAGGCATAGGGTAGTCAATTAGGACCAAATTTAGAAAAAACCCAATTAAGGAAAGACTAAGTAAAACAAAGCACCATAGTAGATAAGGTAATGAAATCAGTTAATTTACACAGACGAGGTAAAGCTTTTAAGGGTTTTTAGAAAGTGAATCTTTCAATCACCATCAATTAGGAAAATCTGAATCAATCGTGGGAGNTTTAGATCCAGAAGTTATAACCTAGTAGTTGCCTAAGGACTCCTTTTTAACAGCTTATTAGAATCAGAAACGTTGAACGACAGAAACAACTTCAAGGAAATGCAGGTTTTGAAAATGCCCTAAGGCTTGCCTATATGCAGTACTGTGTCTATATTAGTGTAGAAACAAACAAGTTTTCGAAATAGACCCTTTTAATACCTGTAGGTAGGATATCTAATGAGATTAAAGCAATTTTGAAAGAACTATTTTCAGGAAATGTCATCGCTTAATAAGACCAGTTTTAAGAAGTAAACTAGGCGAAATGAAATTGACCTATTAGGCTAATTAGATTACCAGACGTAATTGCAAATGGAAATACCTACAGGCATGGTATCTAGGCGCGTTACAGGTTTTATTCAACTAGCAGTAACATATGAAAGACTTATTAGAACTGAATCGGAATTAGGCCTTATAGACATGGTATCTATATTTGAATTGATTTAAGACATGATGGCTTGGAACCTAAAATGCAGAATTTTATGAACATGGTTTCTATCTGATGCAAACGACATTAAAAGTGAAGTCCTTACAGGCATGATTTCTATTTGATGCAAATGAAATTAGAAGTGGAATCCTATAGGCATGATTCTCTATTATGCAAAAAGCAATCAGATTCAACAAGAATAAAAACCCTATGGACATGTTTTCTATTGAGTGAAGCAGGCAGATTTGAAAATAAACCCTAAGAGCAGGATTTCTACCCATGTTACCCCACAAAGTACACATCTACCCACCCTTTTACTAAATACCCCAATTATCTGTTTACAAATTATTACAGGCCAATAAATGAATTACATAAGTTAAAATAAAAATAAAGAAGTTATTCTATAGAGAGCCTGCAATTAGGCCCAAGTTTCCCAAAGCCTCCAATGGTCTTTCAAGCCTCATTTCCAATAGACAAATCAGAGTCTAGGTGCATCAAAGTTCCCTAAGGGTCTCAAGGACCCCAGACAATGCTTACACCTAGACTTAGTAGCCAAACATTGAACCAGTGCAGTGTGGAAAGGCCAGCCTCAGTATGCCAGAGTTCAGAGGGTTCTCAGGAGGATCCCAAGGCAATACACATACTAGAGGGAGCAGAACTTATTAACTAAGAGTGAAGTGGAAGTGCTGGACACAGGTTGAAAGAAATCTATTAAAGACTCGATTTAAAAGTCTGTTTTGAAAAGCAGTCAGTAAGGTAATAGAGGTTGTTTGAAAGAGGTTGGAGTGATAAACAAAATCAAACACTTCAGGATAGGATCACACACAGAACCCAAATGAGTTCAGTAGTCACACAGGGGTCAAAGGGCTTGGGGATACACAGGCATTTGACTGCAAACACATAACCCCAACAAGGGTATTTGGATTGGTTTGGACATGCTCAGAAATAGTTGAAACTGGCATAATCACAAACTAATCAGGGAGAACATAAACACATAAAGGGGGATAGGGATTTGGGATTCATAAGAATGGTAAGCACACAGTAGGTAAAAACAATTGTCCAGGCATGCTTGAATCACACAAGGGAATACATGAATTTAAAGGGAGAGGAGTCATACTAGCATGCTGATAATATAACCTAACTACAAACTCCACAACAGAACCACAAGTAAAAGCAGGCTAGAAATAAAAGAAACTGAAACAAGAAGAGAAACATGTTGTTGTTGAGGCTTTAAATTAAACTAGGACATACCAGTGAAGATAGAAGTAAGCAGAATGAAAGAATCAAAGAGCACAGATGATTAGCCTTGGCTTGCAGCCAGCTAATAGTAGCAAAATAACACAAGGAAGAAGGGAGAACAGAGATTTTTAATAGGAGAGGAGTTTTTTGAAAGCCAAGTCCGTGTCTTGTTTGTGAAAGACTTAGAGTATTTATAGTTGAAAGTAGGTAGTGGAATAATGTAAAAATCATAGTAGTACACTAATTTAAGAACTCAGAATCAATCAATTAGAATCAAGGAAGTACTCCCTTAAGTTAAGGGAATCAAGATCAAACAGAAAGATTCAGTACTATATAAAGCAGGAAGAAGAATCAGTGCATGATTAAATAAGGAAGGGTTCAAGGTTCAGTAGGCATAGAGTAGTCAATTAGGAACAAATTTAGAAAAACCTAATTAAGGAAAGACTAAGTAAAACAAAGCACCATAGTAGATAAGGTAATGAAATCAGTTAATTTACACAGACGAGGTAAAGCTTTTAGAGTTTTATAGAAGGAGATCTTTCAATCACCGTCAATTAAGGAAAATCAGAATCAATCGTGGGGAGTCATGATTCTGTATTTCAACATATAAATCGAGACGAATGAACATGAGTAGCAAACAAACAAGGTCAGCCATATAGACAGAAAGAAACAAGAGATGAGCAAACACAATCATATAGAGGTGATATAAGCAGGCTAAAGATTCAGCAGAACATATTCAAAGCATGGTGACCACAAGAGATTAACGAGAATCAGGTAAACATGCTAATACACAGAACCAAGGCAAAGAAAATCATGCTAACACACAGAAACAAGGTAAAGAGATTCATGCTAACACACATAAACAAAGTAAAGAGAATCATGCTAACATAGAAACAAAGTAAAGAGAATCGTGCTAACACACAGAAACAAAGTAAATAGAATCGTGCTAACACACAGAACCAAAGCAAAGAAAGTCTTTAGAAAAAATTCGGGCTTTTAACAGAGTCGAGTTAAAAAGCAGTATGAACATAGAATCAGTCAAAATAAGCAAGAAAAAAAAAGGTTTAATCATGAAGAAATCGGTTGGAACAAGTGTAGAAAGAACTCTGAGAAAACCCTAGTTTCCAAAGAAAGTAAAAACGGTTTAAAGTAGAGGATCTTTCAGAAGAAAGCTTGAGAATAAGCAAATCATAGAAGGAAACAGGCTTAAAGCATGAAAATAACATAGATCTGAGAGATTGAGAAGAGAGTTAGGGTTTCAAAAGGAAACCCAAATAGAAATCGAAAGAACCTGTTGTGACTTCACAAATCGTAACACATATGGTGTGATTTTGCCCAAAATCACACCAGAGAAGCCTCGAACAACAAGATCAGAAACCCTAGGTCCCAATCGACGTGGCCCAGGACCCTTGAGGGCCTTAGAGATGATGAGCAAGGCGGTGGAGTGACCATTGGAGGCTTGGGGTTGAGAGGTAGTCGCCGGAGATGACCGGAGAAGGAGGCGGCGGTTGAAAAGTGATTAGGGTTAGGTTGAGAGAGAAGAGGGAGATGAGAGCATTTGAAGGCGGCGGATTGGAAAAGTGATTAGGGTTGGGGGGAGGGGGTTGATAAGAGTTAAAAAAGGAAGGGGATTATTTGGACCGTTGATCTGGGAGATCAACGGTCAGGATGCAACCGGGTAGGTGGGTTCCGGGTTTGGGTAAGGGTTAATAGGGTATGGGTCGGGTTTTTAATTATAAAATTGGGCTGGGATTGGGGTCCGATTTGGCTATAATTGAAAGCCAAATTTGGCTGTTATTTAAATAGCCAGTTTTTTCCTATTTTAATTTTAATAAATAATAAGTAATATCTGGAAAATAATTTAAGGTGCCAAAATGATTTAAAATACATAAATAAAATTTTAAATATACAGGGCCAATTTTATGCATATAAAATATAATTATATTTTAAAATGGGCTACCATTGTAATTATATGCAATTTAGCTTAAAAAAATACTAAATGTAATTGTAAAAATGCATAAAAATTACATTAGCCATATTTTGGCATAAGTATACAAATCTAATAAATGAATTATCAAAATAATAATTTTGGAAATAATTATTGGAGATTTTATGGATAAAAGGGGAGAAAATAAATCAATTTAAACCCTTAAAATTATGGGAAAAATAATGAAAGCCTTGTGCATGCTTATATATGCATGTATATGCTATTTTGAAGGCTTTTATGCATATTTAAAATATATAGGGAAAAATTGGGTATCAACAGCGGCCTACTAAAACAGGAGGAAGACTTCTGGAAATTAAAATCAAGAATCCTTTGGTTAAACGAAGGCGATGCCAACACTGAATTTTTCCACATGACTACTCTACAAAGGCGTCGACGTAATTGCATAAACGCCCTCAAGGACAGTGTTGGAAGATGGACATTTGATCCTACACAAATTAAACAACAAATCTATATGTATTACAATCAATTATTTAAAATGACACAATCCTCGAGCACCAATGTTCACCTTGCTTCAGCTACCAATTCATATCTAACCACTATAGACCAACAAAAAATTATCAACCTCCTTAACCGTATCAGAAATAAGACAAGCCCTTCTTTCTTTTCAACCATTCAAGACGCCTGGCCAGATGGGTTACACCCATATTTCTTCCAAAAATATTGGAAAGAAGTAGGCCAGTCCGTTATACTCCTCTGTCACAAAGCTTTCAATCAAAATCAAATCCCACCTGATATAAACAAAACATATTTGTGTCTAATACCTAAAATAAAAAATGGGTCTTCAATTACACAATATCGACCTATGAGTCTTTGCAATACCATCTACAAATTAATCACCAAAATAATAGTGATTCGTCTCAAGCCATTCCTTCATAAAATTATTGTAACGATCCGAACGGTCGTTTTGAGCTTTTGCACTTCGCTCGCTAGTTCTCGGGCATGACTATCCCCGTGTGATGTATTATGACTTATCTAAATCGTTGGTTTTGGTTTTCAGGGTAATCGAAATGAATTTGGAAGAACAGTTCTCAGTTTGAAGCTTAGAACTTGAAAGGTTTGACCAAGTTTTGACTTGTTAGTATATGATCTCGGATCGGAAATTTTATGATTTGGTTAGCTCCGTTAGGTGATTTGGGACTTAGGAGCGTGATCGAAATGTATTTTGGAGGTCCGTAGAAGGTTTAGGCTTGAATTGGCGAAATTGGGAATTTTGGTGATGAGGAATTTGTGCATCGCGAACGCGATAGGAGGGTCGCGAACGCGAAGAACAAACCCCTGGGCAGCAGAATAAAGTCCAAATTCGTCCCATTTTTCCATTGTTGGACCAAAGAAGCTCGGCTGGGGCAATTTTTCGAGGGATTTTCAGAGAAAACAATGGGGTAAGTGTTCTTAGCTCAATTTTGGTTAGATTACTCGAATCCATCATTGTTTTTAACATTTAATTGGTGATTTTAAGTTGGAAAAGTTTGAAAACCCTCTTGGATAAATTTGAGGGTCGAAATGTTATCGGAATTTTGTAATTTTGGTATGGTTAGACTCGTGGGAGATGAGGATCATTTTGGCGTAAATTTTCTCGAGTTCCGAGACGTGGGCCCGGGGCCTGGTTTGGCCAATTTTGGGATTTTTGGTATAAATTAGATATTTTCGAGTGGGCTTTGTTCCCTTAATATATTTTGATGGCATGATACTATTTTTGGCTAGATTTGGAGCATCCGGAGGCCGATTCGAGAGGCTAGGGCATCGCAGGCTAGAGTTTGGACCAGATTGAGGTAAGTAATGATTGTAAATACTATTCTGAGGGTATGAAACCCCGAATTTCACATCGTTGTGCTACTTGAGGTGACGCACACGCTAGATGACGAGCATGGGGTCGTGCACCGTTGGGGATTGTGACTTGGTCCATCCCGTACGACTATTAAGTAGCGTATTTTACTTGAGAACTATTTGATATTATTATATTTTGGAAAATATTATCGTGTTTGGGGCTAAATGCCGTGTCTGGGCCTTGTGCCGATTGCTTGGACCCTTAGGGGCTTTTACTACTATTTTTACCTCACTGTTTTGGCTAATGTTTACACTCAGTCATGCTATTTTCTTACTGTTTTCATAACTTAGTTTTATTCACTCCTTTGATTTCATAAAATGATTTTTGAGCCGAGTACTTGTTTTACTGTCAGCCCGAGGGGCTTGAGTGAGATCTGACTGAGTAAGGCCGAGGGCCTGTGTTGTGAGGTTATCATGGGATCGGGCTGCGCGCCGCAGCATGTGGTACCAATTGGTGATATATGAGAAGCTGAGGGCCTGATTTATTATGCCACGAGGTGGCTTGTGATTGATATGAGACTGAGAGCCTGTTTGATTATGCCACGAGATGGCTTGATATTGCGCTTGGGCCGTAAGGGGCCCCTCTAGGAGTCTGTACACCCCCAGTGAGTGCGGGTATCCAGTGTGATGATTCTGTTTATTATGTAAGGCCGAGGGCCGAATTGATTATGCCACGAGATGGCTTGTTATTGTGCTTGGGCCGTAAGGGGCCCCTCCCGGAGTCTGTACAACCCCAGTGAGCGCGGGTACCCAGGGTGTGTGATGTGTTGTAGCCCGAGGGGTTGTTGTTGTTTCATATTGAGGCCCGAGGGGCAGTTCTTGATCTATGTTGCCCGAGGGGGCGGTTCTTGATTCATGTTATGCCCGAGGGGCTGATTACGAGTGATTGTGAGGTAGCCCGAGGGGCTGGTTCTGTTGATATTATACCCGAGGGGCGGTTTATGGCACATGGTTTGCCCGAGAGGATGTTTACATTTCTATCATTTTTACTCACTGTTTTATCACTAGTTTGAAACTATTGGAAGTTGTTTCAAAAAGGTTTTACTGAAACTGAGTTTGATTTATGAAATAAATGATTTCTGTACTGCATTAGAAATGTACTTTATTTGCTGTAGCGTTATGACGTGGCTTACGTGTTTTCTTACTACTCATCTTTTATTTACTTTTATTACTTACTGAGTTGCCGTACTCATATTACTCCCTGCACCTTGTGTGCAAATTCAGGTATTATTTTGAACCCGATAATGGGTGTTGATTGCTTAGTAGCAGAGTCATTGGAGTTAGCAAGGTAGCTGCCCGACGTTCGCAGTACTGCTTTTCTCCCTCTTGTCTTCCTTAGACTGTATTTAGTTCATTTTTAGACTCTTAGTTGTATTCAGACCTTAGTAGATGCTCGTGACTTGTGACACCCCGATGTCGGGCTGTGTTTTGTTTCCGCAATTGAATATATTTCGCTTTATTTTGGGATTTATCATTATTAATGGCTTGATTATGAATCATTATATCTGTTAATTGAACTTAGGTTTTTGTGTCGGCTGGCCTTGTCTTCACGAGAGGCGCCATCACGACCGAGTCTGGGTTTAGGGTCGTGACAAGTTGGTATGCCTAGGTTACATAGGTCTCAAGAATCATGAGCGGGTTTAGTAGAGTCTCGCGGATCGGTACGGAGATGTCTGTACTTATCCTTAGGAGGCTGCAGAACCTTTAGGAAAAACTTCACATTCTTGAATTCTTATCGTGCGTCCTTGATTCAGCTTGAAATGTAACTCTTTGAATTCCTTCCACGCGTTCGTATGCGCGTGTGAGCGCTCGGTATCGGCTGTGCATAGACTGCTTGTGATTCCCTGATCGAGGGGCGAGATGTGATTCTGTGTTGAAGTTGGGCTAGTCTGGAGGACTTGAGGCCGGGTTTTGCCTGTAGCTCGAGCACTGAAGTGTTGATTGTGTAAGCATGTGCTTTTTGAACTTATATGTTCGGTAGTGTCCCTATTAGTGGAAGTGATGGCTGGATGACTATGTGATGAGTATGATGTGACTGCGAGATGTGTTCAAATGATTTGAATGAGACGAAAAGGGTCTGCTTGGGGGTAGTAAGAACTATCCGGTACTTGATTTCCATCGTGATTTGACGTATGGCCCGAGTTCTGGGTGTGATTGCAGGACCTTTTCATGTTGCCTAATTGGGAAGCAAAGTAGATTTCACGTGGTGATATGAGTTCAAACTCTGGAAGATTAAGTGACTGCGTAATGTTTATGACGGTGGAAGGTATAAAGAGATGTTAGTTTGAGGTAAAGCAGGTGGGTTATCTCCGGCGGAGTGTTCTGAAGTCTGTGTGATCCTTATGTTGTTTGTTGGAAGACCTCTTTTGCCAGTGAATATATGTGTTACAATTTGAATTTTGATCGCTTAAGAGAGTGGGCTTGACTGTTACGAGGGTGAATGCGAGATTTGCAGAAGATTTGAAGTACTGGATGGTCTGTGTTGCACGAGCTTATGAAGAATTTCGTTCAATCTCACTATGGTATTATGGCAGTAATAGAGTATATACATTATAAGTTATTGTGTGTTTTGATCTATGGCTTCTAGCCAGGTGGGGGAGTCTGCTATTGATTAGTTGATTGCACGGTTATGTGCTATGATGGTTCCAGTTTGAGGCGTATCGGTGAATCAGTTGTGGCTTACGGAGGTTGAGACCGAGTATGGCTCGAGTAAAGGAAATTTCAATAAAGGTTATGTTATGCTTTATGGGTGTATGAGAATCGTGGAATGACTTGAGTTGTTTTCGGTAAAGGTGAGGTGAGGTCACATTCTGCAGTGTCGGAGTGCTATTGGAGCACAGGTTGTCCGGTCCGTTGATCGGTCCGGTTTGAGTAGAGTGGATAACTCTCGAGAATGGTTCTAATGGGTTCAAGATTTTACATGTAATAATTGGAGATTTTCAAGTCGTATACTTGGCTAGAAACAGAGATTTGCATTGGAAGGTGTCAAGACTCGTGGTATTTCTATATCATTATGGGATTCTATATACCAGTATCAGGAAGGTAAAGGTAATGGCTTTGGATTTGCAGGGAGTCCCTTCAGGGTAGGTATTTGAATGTGGTCCTTTTGGGAATATTTAAGAGAGTATTCAGCGGCTTATGAGCCTTAGGTGGTGTGGTTTCACGTTAAAGTTTGTGGGGCAAGTTTTAGTTAAGGATAGTGGTGTACTAGCAAAGAAACATATAAATTTGAAGGTAAATTGGAAGGAACTCAGAGGATTATGACAACTTGGTAGTAAGCTGGATCGGCATGGTAATGGATATGATCGGTTCTTGGGTGCTTATGAAGCGGTAGGTTTCCATAGGTGTTTCGTGGCAATGCTCTTAGGTTTTGATGGCTTGTGTAGCTTGTTTGAGTTAGAAGGAGTCAGTCCTGATGGTTCGGTTTTGCGCAAAGAAGATTCGTAGAGTTCTTGATAACTTTCTACCACGATTAGAGATGTATATTTGCTACGAGCGTGAGGAGCATGGAATGTATAGTGATTTTCTTCTAGATGGAATCAATGGAAAGTTCTTGGCTAGTTGAGTACGTAGTTGCTTGTGGCTCGGAAGGGATATGAAATTCTCATGTTTATCCTAGGATGGTATGGTACATGTGGTATGTTGTGTAGGATTGAGATTGGCATGTGTAAGGTCACGGTTCAGTTTTGAAAGGAAGGTCACGAATTCTTAGGTAGCATGGACAGTTCAAATGACTAGATAAATGAGATCACTGATTGGTGTGGCTTGATGAGGGTATACGTTTCAGAAAAGGGCAATGTGATTGAGTTGATGATACTTCATTAGTATTGCGGCACTCTCTTGTTAGATCGACTGCTGATATTCGAGTTTGCTTGATGGCACGGAAGAATTATAGGAGTACCTCTCGTGGGATGATTGTGTATTAGAGGTATGTTATATATCAGACGGTGGAGTCGGGATCGTATATGGTGATTCCCGTGCTGTGTGGAATTGGAGACTGGGAGTTATCATAAATAGGTTATGTCGTGGTTATGGACCGCGTATATCGGTCTTGTGTGGTAACTGTTGGAGGTTTGGAGACCCAAGTGGATCCTTATTGTTTAGAATTCTAGATGTTGGCGAGATATTGGGTATGGACAGGGTTGTTGATTTCGGTATTGATTTGCTGCCGGGCACCGGATCGTATGACACCGGCGAAGTTAAAGGAGTTGAAGGAGCAGCTTCAGGAAATCCTTGATAAGGGGTTCATTAGCAAGCCAATATGGAGGTGTGTTCTACATCGAGTCGGTTTGGTTGACTCCGAGTTGTATTGTTGGGGGATGTGTGGATTCGATTGTTATTGAGCTTATTAGTGATCTGGGGAGATCTATGAGTTATCTTTTCGTGATGCGAGGCGTTAGGATTTGATTGGCACATGTGGTGCGGTTTTATTGGGGGCCTCACTGTGGAATTCGAGCGGGAAGAGTATTGGGTATTGCTCGGCGGATGGCGTATCGGTTGTGTCCTTTCGGGTTTGTGTAATGTTGTGTCAATTGCTTCGCCGTGGTTGTGATGATTTGCTTTGGTTCTAGACATCAAATTGCGCGTGGTTGTCGATTTTGAGCATAGTGACTGGAGGTGTCTCATGTGGGCCAGTATTTGGATAGGGTCGTGCATTGCAGCGAATTTAGGTGGAGGTATGGCCTTTCGAGTTGGATTCGTGTGTTCTGGTTCTACGATGTGTGACGGGTTCTCAGCATTTTGTTGTGGTGGTACTGGTGAGCTTGCGGTACAACCCTCTTATTTGAGTACGTTCAGATTGTTGCTTATTGGTGCGCGGATTGCACGAGATGTGGCTTTAGATTGTATTGACGTGTCATGTCACCAGAGTAGTTATGTTGGAATTAGGTGAGATTTTTGGGATCTAGAATGAATACAAATGGATTTGGTTTCAGCATGTTGGAAGGATAATATCGAGGTTCGGCTTAGAAATTTGCTATGGTCCTTGCTAAAGGAGAAGTGGCCTCACGAATGGTTGATCTGAGGAGTGGTTATGATGTCCTATGTGTTTATTTATCATTGGCAGTATACGGAAGTGTTGGAATGAGACTTCATTTGACAAAAGGCTTACTATCGAAATTCGGATGTTTTGAGCAATTGTTGTGATCATAAGTTATCGCTACGAGAGATTGAGCTATGTGGTATATCATGTAATTGCATCTGAGGTTGCAGATATGGTTTGTTACAGCGTATTCGGGCTTATTCAGAGTATAAATGTGAGATTCTAATCGTGTAGGTAATTTCAAAAGAGGAAATGTGGTTCTAAGGTTTATGGGCTAGGTTGGATTGCGAAATTCAGTTACATTGTGTTATCGGACCTATATGAGATAGGGTGACGTAGGATCACCCCTGGGTATCTGCATGGTAAGGTATACATCGACTTGTTGGCTTTTGGAACAACTATGGGCATGTTCGAGGACGAACGTATGTTTAAGTGGGGGAGGATGTAACGACCCGAACGGTCGTTTTGAGCTTTTGCACTTCGCTCGCCAGTTCTCGGGCACGACTATCCCCGTGTGATGTATTATGACTTATGTAAATCGTTGGTTTTGGTTTTCAGGGTAATCGAAATGAATTTGGAAGAACAGTTCTCAGTTTGAAGCTTAGAACTTGAAAGGTTTGACCAAGTTTTGACTTGTTAGTATATGATCTCGGATCGGAAATTTTATGATTTGGTTAGCTCTATTAGGTGATTTGGGACTTAGGAGCGTGATCGGAATGTATTTTGGAGGTCCGTGGAAGGTTTAGGCTTGAATTGGCGAAATTGGGAATTTTGGCGTTTTCCGGTTGATAGGTGAGATTTTGATGTAGGGGTCGGAATGGAATTCCGGAAGTTGGAGTAGGTCCGTTGTGTCATTTGTGACGTATTCAGGCCATTCGGATGAGGTTTGATAGACTTTTTGATCGAAAGCGGAATTTGGAAGTTTTTGGAATTCTTAGGCTTGAATCCGATGTGATCTTGGTGTTTTGATGTTGTTTTGAGTGTTCCAAAGGTTGGAACAAGTTTGAATGATGATATGGGATATGTTAGCATGTTTGGTTGAGGTCCCGAGGGCCTCGGGTAAGTTTCGGGTGGTTAAACGGATCAAATTCTTGTTTTGAAAGTTGCAGATTTCTTCAGTTCAGTGTTGCACAGTTTTGCTCATCGCTTTCACCAGAGGGCCATCGCGTTCGTGAAGAAGAATTTGGCTTCTGGACGTTTGTTCTTTGCGTTCGCGAAGAGACTCTCGCGTTCGCAAAGAAGACAATCTCGGTTGCACAGGTCTGACTTCGGAGGCTCATATATCACAATATATAAGGAACTTGGAGATGACCCAAACATGATTGTATCCCTTTGTGTCTAGTTTTCAGAAAGGTAAATTAATTGGCATTTTGATTTGTGTACGAGAAGTTATGGTAGTTACACTACGGGCTGTCCGGGGAGAGTTCGAAAATCTCTGCTGCACAGGGCTGACTTTGGAAACTTATATCTCGCAATATATAATGACTCAGGAAATGAGCAACCTATGAAATTATAGCCCTTGGTGTCTAGTTTTCAGAACATCAAACCATTTGTCATTTGGAGTTTGTGCTAAAAGTATTACAATTATACTAAAGGCTGTCTGGAACGAGTTTGGAAATCGCTGATGAGGAATTTGTGCATCGCGAACGCGATAGGAGGGTCGCAAACGCGAAGAACAAACCCCTGGGCAGCAGAATAAAGTCCAAATTCGTCCCATTTTTCCATTGTTGGACCAAAGAAGCTCGGGTGGGGCAATATTTCGAGAGATTTTCAGAGAAAACAACGTGGTATGGTTAGAAAAGTTTGAAAACCCTCTTGGATAGATTTGAGGATTTGAGGGTCGAAATGTTATCGGAATTTATAATTTTGGTATGGTTAGACTCGTGGGAGGATGAGAATCATTTTGGCATAAATTTTGTCGAGTTCCAAGACGTGGGTCCGGGGGCCGGGTTTGGCCAATTTCGGGATTTTTGGTATAAATTGGATATTTTCGAGTGGGCTTTGTTCCCTTAGCATATTTTGATGGCATGATACTGTTTTTGGCTAGATTTGGAGCATCCGGAGGCCGATTCGAGAGGCTAGGGCATCGCAGGCTAGAGTTTGGACCGGATTGAGGTAAGTAATGATTGTAAATACTATTCTGAGGGTATGAAACCCCGGATTTCACATCGTTGTACTACGTGAGGTGACGCACACGCTAGATGACGAGCATGGGGTCGTGCACCGTTGGGGATAGTGACTTGGTCCATACCGTACGACTATTAGGTCGCGTATTTTACATGAGAACAATTTGATATTGTTATATTTTGGAAAATATTATTGTGTTTGGGGCTAAATGTCGTGTCTGGGCCTTGTGCCGATTCCTTGGACTCTTAGAGGCTTTTACTACTATTTTTACCTCACTGTTTTGGCTAATGTTTACACTCAGTCATGCTATTTTCTTATTGTTTTCATAACTCGGTTTTATTCACTCCTTTGATTTCATAAAATGATTTTTGAGCCGAGTACTTGTTTTACTGTCAGCCCGAGGGGGTTGAATGAGATCTGACTGAGTATGGCCGAGGGCCTGTATTGTGAGGTTATCATGGGATCGGGCTGCGCGCCGCAGCATGTGGTACCAATTGGTGATATATGAGAAGCTGAGGGCCTGATTTATTATGCCACGAGGTGGCTTGTGATTGATATGAGACTGAGAGCCTGTTTGATTATGCCACGAGATGGCTTGATATTGCGCTTGGGCCGTAAGGGGCCCCTCTAGGAGTCTGTACACCCCCAGTGAGTGCGGGTATCCAGTGTGATGATTCTGTTTATTATGTGAGGCCGAGGGCCGGATTGATTATGTCACGAGATGTCTTGTTATTGAGCTTGGGCCGTAAGGAGCCCCTCCCGGAGTTTGTACACCCCCAGTGAGCGCGGGTACCTAGTGTGTGTGATGTGTTGTAGCCCGAGGGGTTGTTGTTGTTTCATATTGAGGCCCGAGGGGCTGTTCTTGATCTATGTTGCCCGAGGGGGCGGTTCTTGATTCATGTTATGCCTGAGGGGCTGATTACGAGTGATTGTGAGGTAGCCCGAGGGGGTTCTGTTGATATTATACCCGAGGGGCGGTTTATGGTACATGGTTTTCCCGAGAGGATGTTTACGTTTCTATCATTTTTACTCACTCTTTTATCACTCGTTTGAAACTTTGGAAGTTGTTTTAAAAAGGTTTTACTGAAACTGAGTTTGATTTATGAAATAAATGATTTCTGTACTGCATTAGAACTATACTTTATTTGCTGTAGCGTTATGACATGGCTTACGTGTTTTCTTACTACTCAGCTTTCATTTACTTTTATTACTTACTGAGTTGACGTACTCACATTACTCCCTGCACCTTGTGTGCAGATTCAGGTATTATTTTGAACCCGGTAGCAGAGTCATTGGAGTTAACGAGGTAGCTGCCCGACGTTCGCAGCACTGCTTTTCTCCCTCTTGTCTTCCTTAGACTGCATTTAGTTCATTTTTAGACTCTTAGTTGTATTCAGACCTTAGTAGATGCTCGTGACTTGTGACACCCCGATGTCAGGCTGTGTTTTGTTTCCGCAATTGATATATTTCGCTTTATTTTGGGAATTATCATTATTAATGGCTTGATTATGAATCATTATATCTGTTAATTGAACTTGGGATTTTGTGTCGGCTGGCCTTGTCTTCACGAGAGACGCCATCACGACCGGGTCTGGGTTTAGGGTCGTGACAATTATAGGCCCTACACTGTCTATTTTCCAACAAGGGAAGCGCGTATTTGACAATGCAATCCTTGTCTAGGAAATTCTTGACCATTTCAAAAAAAAAGAAAAGAGGTAACACTAGTCACATGCTACTCAAAATAGACTTGGAAAAATCTTTTGATAAATTAGAATGGTCTTTTATCAAGAATACTCTACACTTTTTCAACCTCCCCAACACACTCATCTCCCTAATAATGTCTTGTATTACAACGTCTTTCATATCTATCTTGATCAACGGCACGCATACCAACTACTTTCAACCATCAAGGGATATACGGCAAGGGGACCCACTATCACCATATATCTTTATTATGTGTTTGGAACGCCTCTCCTGCAATATCTTTCAGTCAATTGATTACCTACTATGGAAACCCATACAATTATCCCAAAATGGCCCTCAATTATCACACCTCTTCTTTGCAGACGATATCATTGTTATTTCTAAAGTAACTAATACCAGCTGTCACACTATAATTGACACTCTTAATACCTCTACAGCTCTATCAGGCCAAACTATAAATTTCCAAAAATCAAAAAAAAATTCTCAAGAAATTGTACTATTTAGGCCAAAAACTACATCCTCTCTTGCTTTAGCATGAATGAAGGCACCACCTTTGGAAAATATTTGAGTTTCCCAATGTTTCAAACACGACCTACTAAATCAGATTTTCAATTCCTCCTGGATAACTTTAAAGCAAGACTTGCGGCATGGAAAACAAATTTCCTTTCTTTGGTAGCTAGAACAACCCTTATAAAATCGACCCTTACTAGTTTGCCCAATTATATCATGCAATATATTGCGATTCCTAAATCTATTATAAATAAAATGGAGTAGTACAAGCGTAACTTCCTTTGGGGCACTACTCCTCTAAAAAGGAAAATACACTTTGTAAACTGGGAAAAAAATAACGACTCCAAAATTATTGGGAGGTCTAGGCATACAGAGACTGGAACTAAAAAATAATGCTATAGTAGCCAGCCTATCCTGACGACTCTTTCACTCACCCAATCAACTTTGGACAGACAACCTATTACATAAGTATAAAAATAATCCTAAAAAATGGGGGCATTCTAGTACATGGAAAATATCATGATGGGTTGGACACATTGCCAACTTGGAAACCAGTGGCAAATTGGTAGCAATTCTAACATAAATTTCTGGACGGAAGCCTGACTTGCATCAAACACCACAATAAGATCACTTATAGCTGGTCCTATGCCTTCGAACCACCTAAACAGGATTATATCTACTTACAGACTCACAATGCTTGGGATTGGGATAAGCTTCCTTTTAATTTTCCGGATCACTTAAGACCCCTTATTAATAGGATACATGTTCCTACCTACGCCACTAATTTTGATACTCTATACTGGGGTTTAACACATCAAGGGAAATTTACTGTGCAATCAATTTATAATACCCTACTACAACATTGCCTACCCACAAAATCCCAAGCACCTCCATATGCATGGATTTGGAAAATTCCAGCAACCTCCAAAATTAAAACTTTCTTACGGCTTATAATGCACAAGTGTCTACCTACGAGACAATACTTACATCATATAGGTATACTTTCAGACGACCGTTGCCAAATTTGTAAAAGCACATCAGAATCTATTAATCATATCTTTCTAAACTGTCCAAACGTACGATCAATGTGGGCACACCTAGGTTTAAGTTATGTTATTAACCACATTAACAGTTTGTCACAACCTTCGGACTGGTTAATGCCTTTGATGAAGGCTAAGACCAATCCCATGCCTTACCGCATTAACAATCAAACTTTTATTTCCAATACATTATGACACATTTGGCTTACTCGTAATGACAATAATTTCAATCATACCCAACGCCAACTATCCACCAAATTTGTCACTAACCAAGCCCTAGAATTTACTTACTTGGCCACCAACCTCAAAACAAATCCAAACCCCATACTAAAGCCTATAAAATGGATCCCTCCAAAACTAAATTACTTCGAGCTAAATACTGATGGAGCAGCATCCTCAGAAACTAACAAAGCAGGTATAGGAGGGATCATTCGTGATTCACAAGGAAATTGGATTATCGGATTTGTTGTCACGACACAAGTTCTCCCTCCGTGAACTGTTGTGACGGAACCTAGTCTCTACGACTAGGTAAGCCTAACAATTTGCGGAAATGAAACAAGATACGAAAAACTAACAATTAATAGGTAAATATAATAGATGAGTTTAAAATGCCGCTCGACATATACCATAAAACTCTCTCGAACTGAACATAAACACTCCCAATACCCGAAATCTCATGAATCACAAGTTACAGAAGTACATAGTGTTGCTAACTCCAGAAATCTATCAACGAAGAAAAATACAGGAAGTCTATAACTTAAGGGAGAATAGAGAGGGATTTCTAGGTCTGCGGACGCGGCAGATATACCTCGAAGTCTCTAAGATCACCTCGCCTCACTCGAAGTATGGCTAAGAAGCAGTACCTCGATCTGCACATGAAAACATGTGCAGGAAACGGCATGAGTACACCACAGCGGTACCCAATAAGTGCCAAGCCTATCCTCGGTCAAGTAGTGACGAGATCAGGTCAGGGCCCTACTGGTTTATACATATAATAAGATAAAACAGTATGAAATGTCGCAGTAAAGATATGTTAACAGTCAATGAAAAATGAAATTACGGAAATACATCAATTCAGTACACTGAGATAGCAACAGGGGGTCTCCCAGGATACCATCTCGTAGTCCCAAACGTAAATGTACAGAGGATCTCCCGGGATACCGTCCCGTAGTCCAAATCGTAAATGTGCAGGGGGATCTCCCAGAATACCATTCCATAGTCCCAAAGTAAATATCCAGTATAGGGGGATCTCCCGGGATACCGTCCCGTAGTCCCAACATAAACATACAGGGGATCTCCCGGAATACCGTTCCGTAGTCCCAAAATAAATACGCAACTCATTCAATATACACAACAGTTCCAGCTAGGAAAAATCTACATTTCTAATCAAGTTCATATCAAAGAAGGCAGGAAATTCTTACTCTAAAGATGCCACAAAGAATCCAGGTAGACAGTTAAAGCATATAAGACAGTTAAGGCACATAAGCATGTGTTCCTAAGCTAAATAGATGGCTACGTATACTAGTATTGCTCAATCAAAGGAAAACACAGTTAATTACTTAATGAAAACGGGGTTTTTCAACAATTAGAATGTGTACGCACTCGTCACCTCATGTACACTGCATTCATATAACAACAGTACCAAAATCCTAAGGGGAGTTCCTCCACACAAGGTTAGGCAAGCCACTTACCTCGAACCAAGCTCAAAATCAATCCGAAATCATGCTCTTGCCACGAGTACCCAACTCCGAGTGGCCCAAATCTAATCAAATCAATTACAATACGTAAATATAGCTACAAGCAACTACTTTAGCTAATGAATTTAAAGCTAAGGAAAGAAAATGGGAAAACGCCCAAAAATCCTCCCCGTGCCCACGCCTCGGAATCGGGTAAAAATCATAAATTACGAACACCCATTCACTCACGAGTTCGCTCGTATAAAAGTCATCCCAATCCGACATCAAATTCCTATTCAAACTTCAAATTTTTAATTGGGGAACTTTTTCCTCCATTTCCAAACTTCCACCCTCAAATTCCTTAATTACATAAGGAAACAACAATAGATTTATGTATGTGATCCAAAATAGAATTAGAATTCGTTACTCAATAGTTCTCCTTCAAAGTCCCTCAAGAAATCGCCTCCCACCGAGCTCCAAATCAAATTTTGTGTTATGAAATTTCAAACCCTCAAAAGCATCTTTTCTACACAGTGATTTCCGCATCTGCGCTCCCACTCCCAGGACCGCACCTGCGGTCCCGCTTCTGCGGCTAGAGCTCCACATCTGCGGAATTCCATTAATTCCTCAAGCACCGCACATGCGCTCATTTCTTCGCAGATACGGCTCCGCTTCTGTGGTTCTTGAGTCGCACCTGCGACCACTGGTCCTCTTGCCTCAAACCACACTTGCGACCTCCTTCCTCACTTCTGCGGGGCCGCACCTGCGGGCTTCCCACCGCAGGTGCGAAAACACCAGAAGCAGCCAACTTCAGAATTTGCCTAAGTCCAAATCAAGTCCATTAAGCATGCGAAACTCACTTGAGGCCCCCGGGACCTCAACCAAACATACCAATCAATCCTAAAACATCATACAAACTTAGTGGAGCCCTCAATTCACATCAAACAATGCTAAAACCACAAATCACCCTCCAATCCAAACCTAATGAACTTGAATTTCCAAAATTATACAACAGATGCCGAAACCAACCAAACAATGTCCGATTGATCCTAAATTTTGCACACTAGTCACATTCAACACTATGGACCTACTCCAGCTTACGGAATCGGATTACGACCCTGATATCAAAATTTCCACTATCGATCTGGAAACTTCAAAAATTCAACTTTTGGCATTTCAAGCTTAAATAAGCTACGGACCTCCAAAACACAATCCGGACACGCCCCTATGCCTGAAATCACCCAACGGAGCTAACGGAATCGACGAAATTCTATTCCAGAGCCGTCTTCACACTGCTCCAACTACGGTCAAAATTCTAAGACTTAAACTCTCATTTAGGGACTAGGTGTCCCAAAACACTCCGAAACTCAAGATGAACCATCTCGGCAAATCACAATAGCAGAAAAAGATACAGGAAAGCAGTTAATGGGGGATCGGAGCGTTAATTCTCAAAACGACCGGCCGGGTCGTTACATTTGCAGGTAACATCGACATCAGAAACATCATTCATGCATAATTACAAGCCCTTTTTCATGGGCTGGAATTGGAAACCGTTCACCGTTTGGTTCCACTGGAGGTAAACGTTGATGCGTCAGAGGTATTAACACTTCTAACAAATAATAACATGCACTACACTAATCTTATCTCTGACTGCAGGCACCTCCTGGACTGGCTGCATAGTGTCACACTCGCGCATATCTACCGAGGGGAAAATGAGGTGACGGATCGATTGGCTAAGGAAGGTTGCAACATGGAACCTACTACAAAACCAACTGTTTTTGATGCACCACCAGATTTTTTCAGCACCACATTGCAACTGGATCGAGCAAGAGCCATACGCTATAGGAAGACAACCCTTTTTACTGCACACGATAGCGAACATGCAAACACAACCACCAATGACGTTACTATAGTAGAAAACTCCATTGGGTCAAATGATCAGACTTTTTTTGGGACAAACATATTTCCTCATCACCATTGTAATAGGCAACTAACTAGCACTACTAATATGATGCACACTAAGCATCACCCTCTCTGTAGTAACTCTTTTATCTAGTTTAAATGCAATATTATCTTCCGCACCAAAAAAAATAACTATAACACATTGCATGTTAATCTTAATATTCAGAACTACAAAATTCACTTAAATATATTTATTGAATTTTTGTATAATATTTAAAAATTACACTCAATAATTATTTTAACTTGCAGAATCATAAAGAAAAATATATTCTAAATGAGTAGAATTTACTCAATAATGGCAGAATATCATATACTCAATAATTATTTTTCTATTAATATTTGCAGACTTGAAGCAATAAGGATGAAATAGTAAAAGATAAGAATATATCTAAATGAGCTGTCATTAATTAATTTTCTTTTTTCCCCCAAAAATTTTCAAACAAATGACAGCTCCCTATATTTGTCACGACCAAAAATCCATTAAAGGCCGTGATGGCGCTGGACACTTCGGTCAGGCAAGCCAACATTAAACAATTAATTAAACGCTCATTTTAACGTTTTTGAAACCATAAATTTTCTTTAATTTAACTAGTAAAAGCTAATCTTCACAGAATAAACAAAAGTGTTTACAATTTTCAATACTGAATATCCCATAATCACCCCAAAACCCGGTGTCACAAGTGCATGAGCAATCGCTAGGAAATCAAATGAAATACAATAACTGTCCAGAATACAAACTTGGACATAAAGTAAATACAATACTCTGAAAGAGACTCTGCTGGCTGCGGGTCGTCTCGAGAGATGCAGCTCACCTAAGTCTCTGTATCAACCATGCTGCTACGCCCACTAGGCCACTAGAGATACATGTGCATGTGCAACAAAAATGTACAGCAAGTGTAGTATGAGTACGAAAACAACGCGTACCCAGTAAGTATCCAATCTAACCTTGAAGAACTAGTGACGAGGGGACGACTCTGACACTTACTAGTGGTCCAATAATATCGGGTACAGTAAAGGGGGTGAATAAACATGAAACAAAGTAAATGTCTGAAATAAACAAGTATAAAACATGTGATATAATTCCCCTCTTATAATGTTACTCAAGCTCTCAACTAGCAAGTTCCCTCCGTAACCGGAGCATATATATAGATATGGTGAATTTCTTTAAGGAAGTTATCATAACTCAAATCAGGGAAAAATCCCTCAGATTCACTTGCTTCTAGATAAATATCACGCACGATTCCATGAGAATAATATATATATATATATATATATATATAGGAAATGCCGAGGCGTACGGCCCGATCCAACATAAAAGTAAACAATGCACTGCTAGAGGGTCCAATGGCGCGAACCATAGATGCATCTATTAACCTGCCGAGGCGATCGGCCCGATCCCATGGGAGTAGTAGAAGGAAATACCCCGCTCGCGAATCATACGTGCGACGCGATCAAATATAGATTTAAGGAATTTTCCCACTCGTGAATCATACATGATACGCGGTCAAATATAAATTTATTAATAAATTAAAATCCTTTTCTTGATTCTCTTCAAAAATAGAGACAATTCAACGTGAAGCTTTTAAGGTAATTCTTTCCGCTCGCGAAACATACAAGCGACGCGGTTACTCATAGATTTCTTATGTTATTATAAGATTCCTCAATTCTTTTTGAAAATACTATGTTTAATGGGAACACTTAAATTCTTAAATTCCTCAATTTCAATTCCTTTCCACATAATTATTACGCAAACCTCATTCTTATTTCTTCTCAAGGAAAACACTAAACATAAATCAACAACAATATCAACAAGGCATGATGTAGCCTAAAACTACCCTGACATAGGTATAATAGTAGCTACGCACAGACTCTCGTCACCGCGTGCGTACGTAGCCCCCACAATTAGGAGCACATATTTAATTATTTCACCTATGGGGTTAATTCCCTCTTACAAGATTAGAAAGGAGACTCACCTCGCTCCAAAGTTCCATAACCGGCTTCCATGCCCTTCCGACAACTCAAACCGATGCTCAACGCTCCAAAGCTAGCCAAAATTATGCAAACCCATTAATATACGCTCAATTACTCATTATAATCCAATTTATAATAATTTCTAACCCCGATCAAAAAGCCGGTAAAAATCACCCTCGGGCCCACATGCTCGGATTTCGAAACTTTTTGAAGATAAACTTTACCCATAACCCCACGAACTCAAATATATAATTTGTTTCCAATTCCATGCCCAAATTCGTGGTCAAAATCCAAATATACAAGATTCTAGGTTTTTCCACCAAAACCCCAAATTTCTACTAATTTCCATACTTTAATCCGTATCTAAATCATGTATTTAACTTATAATGTGTGGGAACAACTTACCTTGTCATACTTGAAGAATATCTCCCCTTGAAGCTCTCCAAAATCGCCCAAACCCAATGAAAATGGGAGAAAAATGGCCAATTCCCGTTTATAAAAACCCTCTCTGCCCAGCGACCATTCCGCACCTGCGGTATACCAACCGTACCCGCGGCTCCGCACCTGCAGAAATTACCATCGCAGGTGCGGTCTCCACTAAGCTCAGCCACGTCCGTTTCTGCAGGCTAAATCCGCTCCTGCGGTCCCGCTTCTGCGGAGCCCCGACCGCTCATGCGGGAGCTGCGTTGCACCTGCGCCCCCAGCCAAGCCCAGTCCAATTCCGCTTCTGCGACACCAACGCCGCTTCTGCAGCTCCGCACCTGCGACCAAATCCTCGCAAGTGCGGTTACACCAGATATCAGTTGCTTCAATTCTTCTTCAAATTCCAAATTTGATCCGTTAACTGTCCGGAATCCACCCGAGGCCCCCGGGACCCCGACCAATCATACCAACCAGTCCCAAAACATATTGCGGACCTGCTTAAGGCCTCAAATCACATCAAACAA
Organism: Nicotiana attenuata; assembly: GCF_001879085.1. NCBI lineage: Eukaryota > Viridiplantae > Streptophyta > Magnoliopsida > Solanales > Solanaceae > Nicotiana > Nicotiana attenuata. The sequence continues at coordinate 17,436 of NW_017676104.1, read as the reverse complement.
TGCCGAAATCATGAATCACACACCAATTCGAGCTTAATGAACTTTAGAATTTCAAACTACTACATTCGATGCTGAAACCTATCAAATCACGTCCAATTGACCTCAAATTTTGCACATAGGTCATATCGATATTACGGACCTACTCCAACTTCCAGAATCAGAATCCGACCCCGATATCAAAAAGTCCACTTCCGGTCAAACTTCTCAAAAATCTTAAAATTTCTAACTTTAGCCAAATGACTCCAAAATGACCTACGGACCTCCAAATCCACTTCTGATCGCGCTCCCAATACCAGAATCACCATACGGAGCTATTCCCTGACTTGGAATCCTAAACGGACATCGATACCATTGAAATGCACTTCAACCCAAATTTATGAAATTCTTCCAAAATGCTAACTTCCAGAATAGGCGCTGAAATGCTCCCGGGTCATCCAAAACCCTATCCGGGCATACGCCCAAGTCCGAAATCATCATACGAACTTGTTGAAACCTTTAAATCCTGATTCCGAGGTCGTTTACTCAAAAATTCAAGCAAATTCATCCAACTTAAATCTCTCGAAATGAGAATTCTCTTTCCAAATCAACCTCGAACTTCCCAGAATTCGATTTCGACCATGCGTACAAGTCATAATACCTGTAGTGAAGCTGCTCATGGCCTCAAATCGCTAAACGACGACTAGGGCTCAAAACGACCGGTCAGGTCATCACATTCTCTTCCACTTAAACATACGTTCGTCCTCGAACGTGCTAAGAATTGCGCTGGAGCTGTCTGAAATCACTATTAGACACCTCGTGCACCTACCCGTGCTACCACAACTCAGTTGAGCACATTAGCTCGAGCAAATCTGAAGATATTCTCTTTTATTCAAGTAGATAAGCTTAGAACCCAATTCCAACACCAGTAATTCTCTGCCAGGCCTGCTTCCAACCTACGAACACTGTATCAATCACTACACGATGCACCGATACCTGATTGCATACCTTTGCTGAATTCACACTTTGAACTGCATAACTCTCATGACCATAATAACATCCTCTGATAACGATAGCCAAAATTCCACGACTCTGATGCTCCCAACGCACCTCATGACATATATAAGTCTTGTCCCAACTTTTACAATACCGCCACAACGAAAGAGATGTGTAAAAATTCATAACCAACTGCCGAGTCAATAAACCGTGGAGTCTATAATCCTGACAAGAATCACTACCTCATTCTGAACCAAATAATGGTATTTGCTCTTTAATATACTTCATAAAATCCGATCACACTGATCCTAGATCCAACAATCTCGTCTCACCCAATACAAGCCGCTCAGGCAATAAGCCACCCCAGACATGACCAAAAGTCTCATATGATGCCAAAATGTGCTGATAGGCTACAAACTTGAACGTGATACATAAGGAAATCGAACCCTGGAAGGGACTACTCAACTCATGCAACTAATTAGACCACCGAAAAGGTGTTATAAACCTTCCTCAGAAAAATGGAAAACGAAACACACAAAATAGAATATAGGGGACGGAACTCAACATCACACTTTTGCGACGTACAACCCGATCCAAACAACATACCCGCGGCAGCGTGCCACCTGATCCACACGTAAAATCCATTTAAGGAGATACATACCGAGCTAGAGTTCTCATTACTACAAAATATCGAATATTGGCCACAAGCACGCTAAGTGCATAATACCATCCCTGGGGACAGATAGCCCCATGCGCTACAAAACTCAAGCACATCTAAGATGTGATTTATGATCTGAATCTCGAGAGCCATCAAAATATCGAGTGCTTATTAATTATATAACAGAATCGAGCGATCATAGTTAAGGGTGCTTAATCGGGCGGATATTTATGCTTAATAGTTCGGCTTATCAGTTATCGATTTATAAATGAGGTTATCCACTGGCCAACCAATAAGACATCGGGCGGATTGATATCAGATTAGAGATTATCGGACGGTTTATTGACAAAATTAAATAGACAATAAAAAAGAAGTAAAGAACTAGAGATGCGGGAAAATTTAGGTCCAGATTTATTTAAATAATATTTCCTAATTCATGTGACGTGCAATATCCGGTATAAGGGAGAGTAAATAATTAGTATGTGGTATGGATTAAAAAAATTGACCTCTCAATTGAAAAAAAAAAACTTACGAGGAAAATAAGTTAGTTAACAAATGCACAAACAAATCTCCTTCTTATCTCATGGAAAAATCCATGTGACATGCAATTCATGTCTGACCAAATCCATGTTTGAACTTTGAAGAGCGGATTGCTTTGGGTGTTGGATTGAGAAATTAGGGATTTAAGGTTTAATTTCAAGTTGTACTTATATACATAGGGTTGGAAGTGTAAATAAAAATTCTTAACGGGTTATCGGTTTATCCAATAAGAAAATTGAGTGATCCACCCCCAAACCGTTAAGCCGTTAATTATAAGTTTTAATCCGCTCAACAATAGTTATCCCGATAACTCGATACTAATACGCCAATAAACCAATTTTATTATTTGATTAATGATTACGATTCGATTTTAAACGGCCCTAATTATAATTATAGTCACGTCTTCGACATATGTGAAAGGTTGAATAGTAAACTTAAGTTCGCAAGTATAGAGGTTTTGCTTCATTACTCAAATAGTCACTCAACTATCCCAAATTATCTTCTAATGTCACTTTTCTTTCGTTTGTAACAGCAAAGTCACTGAACTATGCCTATTGCACTCAGAAGGTCACTCAACTAGATTTTCCAAATTTTGGATTGCCAAATACCTATTTTACCCTCTATATTATAAACATTTATCTTCTTTTTATTTTATTTTTAACTCTTTAGTGTTAACAAAAAAAATTCAAAAATTTATTTTCACAATTCAGAATGAAAGAAAATAAATTATGTAAAATATATATTCCCACGTAATATAAAAATAATTATTTAGATAAAGGTATTTTTATCATATACATTATATATTCTTAAAAATTATGCTCAATCATATTATTATGTTTCTAAAAAAATTTTGACGACACAAAGTTATGTCACCGGAAAGCAAGGGGACTATCTGTATAGGATAAATTATGCTATGTTAAGTCGTGCATGGAATATATATAATATAATTGAGAATAATTTTCAAGAATATATAATGCATATTATAAAAATACCTTTATGTAAATAATTATTTTTATATTACGTGCATGGAATATATATTTTACAATCTTTATTTTCTTTCATTCTGAATTGTGTAAATATATTTTTGAATTTTTTTTGTTAATACTAAAATTATTATTGCTAATAAATTATTCTCATTAATTTTTTTACTATGCTCTTTTTTTTTTTTTTGCTATTCCAGCATTATATATGCTTAAATACTTTTTATTTTTTTAATTTATAAATATATTTGTTTATTCTATAGGTAAGTCCATAATGTAAATTAAAAAGGGAAAAAATCATAATATTAAAAAGTTTAAACAAAATAAAAAGAAGATAAATGTTTATAAGTTAGAGGGTAAAATAGGTATTTGGCAATCCAAAATTTGAAAAAGCTAGTTCAGTGACCTTCTGAGTGCAATATGCATAGTTCAGTGATTTTGTTGTTACAAACGAAAGAAAAGTGACTTTAAAAGATAATTTCAGATAGTTAAGTGACCATTTGAGTAATGAACTCATCACATGAGAGTCAAGTACTTGAGATGGATAATAATTATCTGGTTGAAGCTTATTCATTATTACAATTGAATTTTTTATGCGTTTCAGTGTTAAACAACTTGATATATTTTGGAGTAACAGTTTTACTACGTGTTTACCCTAAAAAACGGATAATAATTGAATTTATATGTGATTTTAAGGATATGCAGATTAATTCGATACAAATAATTTATGGCGTTAGATTAAACAAATGAAAGACGTAATAAATTGTCAAACTAATAATGAGAGTGATCCGGACTCAGTAACGGCTTAACGAAGTGCTTGCCTTCGATCCTGAGCTCACACTAATGAAGAACTGATGAACAAAAGTAAGAACTTTGAATAACAGAAAGAATAAGAGTATATTGTCTTAATATGCGTGTTATAATGTCCCCCGTGAATAATAAATTTTCCCCTTTATATAGTAGGGGAATTTTATCCTAAGTACAACTCTAAGAAAGATAAAATCTTCCGTTTCACTAATCACTGATTTTCTGCCGATACAGACTGAGATTCGCGTTGTGATATCTGGTTGGGAACGGATATCACGGCCCTTCATTAGTCATGTGCAGCCGTTTGATAATGTTCTCCGAAGTCTCGAGGCCCCAACCGGACCCGGAGGATGTGGTTCCGATGCCTCCGAGGGTATAAGTCTTGCCCGAACCCCGATACGAGAGGCTCCTCGCCTAGATTTCGATTTTTCACGATCATGTTCCTGTGCCGTTTGTCTTAACGGAAAACCGAGATCTTCAACGAGCTCGATTTTACCCGTATAGACTATGACTCTTTTTTTATATAAAGAATAGGAGTAGCTAGCATATGTTCTTGAGTACCCTGATAATTGATCAAGTCAACCTTTGAGAAGCCAATAACCGTACGCAATTGTGGTATGAATAGAGAATCTTGTTACTACTACTCCCTCCGGTCCAAAATAAGTGATTTTTTGGATGTTTTCACACAGATTAAGAAATCCACCTTTTAGCATTAATTAACAATGGAATTGACCATATTAACCTTTACTATCTCACATAAACATTCCTAACACATATTCCAACAGTATTTACTCTAAGGACAATGTAGGAAAAAAATAATTAATTCATTCTTGAAATCTAGAAAAATCACTTATTTTGGACCACAAAAAAATGCCAAAAAATTATTTATTTTGGACCGGAGGGAGTATTATATATGTACAGCAAAAAGTCAATTTGAAATCCATTCTAAGATTAAGAATAGTTTATTACTATTAGACCACAACATGTAACTTTTTAGAATATAGAAAAGTGCGACTCTCCTCGAGGTTTTTGTCTGATTAGAATAAGTGATAGTTGATAAAAGGCATTTGAGAAAAAGGTTTTGTAAGTGGAAGATGTGTATTAAGCAATGGAAAGGATTTGATACTTAATGCCGTGTGAGAATCATTATTCATCTTTAATCTTTATCAATTACCCCACAATCTCTAGCTAGCTAGTACAAAAACAAGGGAGCGGTGCTAGTTTTATGCATTCAATTTGCGACAACCTATAATATATAATATATTCTTTTCTCGAGTTTAATCATCCGGTATTCAGAATTAATTGGTTTGACGACTAATCCATATTTGCACTGAATAAGTGAATTAACAGGGGTAATCAAAGCGCTCCCTCCGAAAAGTTCTTCCTCTCAAGCAACTCAAACATGCGACAACCTTTGGTTAAGATTGAAGGAACTCAAATCATCTCACCACATTTTTTGGTACGTATATTCTTATAGCTAAATGCCCCTACGTACCGTGTGTCTAACTACTTGTGACTTGATTCCCTCTCCTTTCGGCGAGCGCAGCTGGAATGTTGTATTAAAAAACTACTGTGATGATTCCTATCAGCATATATAAATCTGTGTATATTTTGTAGGACAAATTATAAGGCACTCAAATCTCCACATTCTTTGTATTAAATGGCTTCAAAAGCGCACTATGAAGGCAATCACACATTCTATAAAAAAGAAAAGGTGCAACAAGTTTCATATATGCATTTCTTCAATGTCGTGTGCTTTCTAATATTGCATGTCTTGTTCTCTCATTACTTAATTACTTCATGCATTATACTAATGCTCGGGTTCATGTTTCCTATTTATTTAAGCTTTTTTTTCCGGTAATTTATTTATTTAAGCTTTTGTAAATTGTGGAAATCCGAAGCAAAAAGGAAAGAAGCCATCATTTAAAAAAAAAAAAAAAAAATTCCCATCCCCTCTGTCTCTCTCTTTCACTGGGAATTTATGAAAATATTTGACAAATGTTATTTTCCTTACTTACAGGGGTATGTAATTTATCCCAAAGCTATTAATATTGTTTGGGGAAACGACAAGCGCTTTTGGAAGTTACCCAAATACGAGTAAGAATTTTCCATTTTATCTTTGTTACTGATTGTTGTTACTGTTTATTTTTTTATTTTATTTTTTTGGTGCTGAGGTTTGGAAATAGCCTTTTTATTTTCACAAGCTAAGGATAAGATCAGCGTATACACTAATCCTCAGCAGAAGCAGATCCAGGATTTCAAGAGGATGGGTGCACTGTTATGAAGAAGTGTATCTAGAATTTATATTTAACGAGTTTAATTTTAGTCTTTTACCATGAACTCACTACACTTTTGAAATTTTAGGCTCAAAATTATATTCTTTTTGAAATTTTAGTAATTTTTACATATATATATATATATATATATATACTCCGTGGCGAAATCAAGACCGTTCAGAGTGAGATTTGAACCGCAAATTTCACTAGCTTGTAAAGGTGCACCCAATAATAATTGCACCATAGGAATCTTTGAGCATGGGTTCATACACATATATTTAAGTAATTTTAAAGAAATATAATATTATTATACATAGTTTATGGAGAGGAGTATGGGTTCACGTGAACCCATATCTGTCAACCTGGATATGCCTGTGCTCCTCAGACCCCACTCGTAAGGTTGCACTGGGTTTGTTTTTATTATTATTGTTGTTGTACGAGTAAGGATTTTGCACTTTATAGCCATTTCCGTTATTTGCCAAAATTTAATATTACTGCTATTTTGTAGTATTAGCTAATAACAAAATCATTATATTTGAACAGAAAGGAGGACGCAGAACTTATTCAAGTAGATTGGCTAGAGGTAACTGGTTGGATTGACAATGTATTAGAGAAGAAAACATACGACGTCGGTCGGTGTCATTGATGCCTGATGCGTTCGGTTGGAGTGATTCACCAGTCTATATTATGGCTAAATGGGGAGACAACACTCAATGGAGAAAAGTGAATTTGACAACTGATATTGACATTAATGGCAAAAAGATGATACCAAAAACTCTTACTATATAACAAAAGGAAATGGGAATACTGATGATAAGCTGTATTTTGGTTTGTATGAAGTTTGGAGTAAAAGGTGGGAAGGAGGTTTGAAAATTCATTGTGTAAACTTGACAGAGAGAAGCTAAGCCGATGAAGTGTGGGGGAGCCAGAGCGTGGGGATGCGGGTTCGGCAGAATGCACAACCTTTTATTCAAATTATGTCTTTATCTTAAAAAATTCGTTGAATATTATATAAAATATTATTTTAAAATTCAATAACTTAAAAGGATAATAATCCCAAACCCATAAGATTCAAATCTTGGCTCCACCTCTGAGAGCGAGGGGATATAATCTCAAGTTAAAAGTCTCGCTGTTCTTACTTCATGTATTTTTAGAGTGTATTTTCTTCCATATATGTGTAATTTTTCTTGCATGAATGAAACTATATATATGATTCACAATCATATATCCTTTTATATTTACAATTTTATTGTTGTGTGACATACACTTAATTAAAAAGGTGATCAAACATAAAAAGTTATGTGTATTAGATATATCTAGAAAATATTTCCTGTGTTCGAGAAGTGTGAGAAAAGGAATTTTGACCTCAAACTCAGAAGGTAAACTATGTATTCTCCCGTAACTTAGTGATAACTTAGAGTTGAAGAATATTTAACTCTCCAAATAGTAGATAAATATTTTTTGTATTTTGTTTTCATGGACGTTATATTGTTATTAGTGTATTGGGAAAAATTGAGTTCGTGTATAGAATTAAATAAGAGGTGATATATCATGACACGCGGACTAGTAGAAAAGTAACTGATTGGCAAAGTAAAAAGACACGAGCTTCAACAGGCACAGGCAGAGGAAAGATAAAAGCTCATACCTATTGATATTCAGAAGTTATATCAGAATAATGAACTTAAATAGCAAAAGAGGTACAGATACGTATTATTGATAATTAATAGGCATTAATTACGGAAAGCGTTATTGAATTTGTAATGAATCAGTTATGATTACCAATTATAACGTTACATTAATGCCATTAATTATCATAAAGGCTCTATTATAATAAAGGAAAAATGTGCTACTTCGAGATAGCAATAAAAGGGAAAGATTGAACATTTGTAAGGACACGAAATACTATTGCAATATACTGATTTATTTTGCTTTCTTCTGCTTATTGAAGTAAATTTCTTTTATTCATTATATATTTGATTATCAGTAACCCGAGTTCTTCTAAAATAAAGCTTTGACCGGAATCCCTATTTTTGGTTAAAACAAATTGGTTCTGTTACCGGGAATCAGATAATTTATTCCTTCCTACATTAACCTTTTTATTAAATCAATCATGTCAAATGTCAACGACAACAACAATCAAAGAGACCGTCAACTCCAGGAGAATTTGCAAGGTGATGGAACCCCTGTCCCTTCTCCACAAAATTCTCCTCGACAATCTCGAGAAGGAACTCCTGATGGATCTCAATCAAATGCAAATGATCAATTGGAAAATGATGAGGCTATCAACGAAGCTTTGCAAAAGTTAATCGCTCAACAGGTCAGCAAAGCTCTTGAGGCTTTCGCTAGCCAGTTGCCGGTCGCACCACCAACACCAACTCCGAATAATAATATTTTGGAAAACCCACGTTCTAGGCTCGTTAATTCAGGCGGTGGTGGAACTCCAAGCGAATCTCGTGATGGCGAACCAGGTAACATAGTTAATTCTGATTTACAAAATTTAGTATTAACCTTGCAGAAACAGCTTAAGGAGCAAAGCGATCGCATAGAGCAAATACCTGGAGTACCGCCTATAATCAAGGGAATAGATATGGATAAATATTCACAACAACCTTGGAAACCCAGTGCTGCTCCTCTACCGATTCCGAAGAAATTCAAGATGCCCGACATCCCAAAATACGATGGCACAACTGATCCATGAGATCACGTGACTGCGTTCACAACTGGCGTGAAGGGCAACGACTTAACCAAACAAGAAATTGAATCAGTATTGGTCAAGAAATTCGGTGAAACACTCACCAAGGGAGCCTTAACATGGTATTCTCTCTTACCCGAAAATTCTATAAATTCTTTTGCTGAGCTTGCAGATTCATTTATCAAAGTGCATTCGGGAGCCCAAAAAGTCGAAAGAAGAATGGAAGATATTTTCAAAATAAAGCAAGGGGATTCCGAGCTGCTTAGAGAATTCGTAGATAGATTCCAGCGTGAAAGGATGACGTTACCACTCGTACCTGATAACTGGGCAGCTATGGCTTTTGCCAGTAATTTAAATGAAAAGAGCTCAGAAGCCACGAGACGACTCAAAGAAAGTCTACGTGAATTTCCAGCAACAACCTGGAATGATGTTTACAACAGATACAGCACGAAGCTAAGGATAGAAGAAGATACCATCTCCCGGTCTCAAAAAGAGGAGAAGGTGAGTTCGAGACGTGCTGAAACCGAAAAAAGGTCCGATAAAAACAAATACGAACCCTACATGGGCCCAACGGGAAGAGACTCACGTTCAAAACAGGACAATTCCAGGTATGATCATAGATCGAGAGATAGAGAGTCGGGTTCATCATCAAGGTTTAGAAAAGATCGAAATGCATGAAGACGCGAGATGATGACAGAAGTTTGAAGGCAAGATTTGGCGGTTACAATTTTAATGTCAGCACTTCAGAGTTAGTAGCAGTATTAAGAAGCATGGGTGATAAGGTGCAGTGGCCAAAGGAAATGAGATCAAATCCGAATAGGCATAATCCTGATCACTGGTGCGAGTTTCACAACGATCATGGTCATAAAACGGCAGATTGTAGATTGCTACAAGGTGAAGTAGACTATTTATTAAAGCAAGGGTATCTTACCGAGCTATTTAGTGAAAAAGGTAAGCAATCATACATGAAGAACAGGCAGGAGGCCCCTAAACCTCCTTCTCGCAAAAGGACCGTTAATGTTATAAGCGGGGGCGAAGAAATTAACGGCATGACATATACGGCAGCCAAGAAAATTTCAAAAGTTACAGTTACACACGGGAAGCCGGTCCGACATGTTTTGGAGGAAGAAAGTATTACATTTGATGGTGCAGATGCGGACGGCATGTTAACTCCACACAACAATGCACTGGTAATATCTCTACTTGTACATGATACTAATGTGAAACGAGTTTTGATTGATCCAGGTAGTTCTGTGAACATCATTTTGCTAAGAGTATTAAACGAGATGCAAGCCGAAGATAAGCTAGTACCTAAAGCACATACGTTATCTGGCTTTGACAATTCAAGCGTCGTGACAAAAGGGGAGGTAGTACTTACAACATTCGCAGAGGGAGTTGTTAAAGATACGAAATTTCAGGTGGTAGAGATGGAGATGGCTTACAATGTGATTATTGGTAGACCGTGGATTCACGAGATGGATGTTGTGCCATCTACCCTACATCAAGTTATTAAATTCCCATCACCATGGGGAATACGTCAAATCCGTGGGGATCAACAAACATCTAGGGGCATCAACTCTGTAGCAGATTCAAGCACAAAAAATGAAGAAAAGTAGCAATTATAGAATCCAGTTGAGGATACTACGACGCAAGCCTCAACTGAACATGGGCGAACAGATGTGGACTCAAGGCCTGATTCCATTCAAGAACCCGAAGAAAATGAAAATATCAAAACAACGGTTGAAGAGTTGGAGGCTGTAGAACTATTCACACAATGGCCTGAAAAGAAAGTCTACATTGGGGCCAACTTAAGCCACGAAATGAAAGGTAAGTTGATTGAATTTTTGAAAACTAACGTGAATTGCTTTGCTTGGTCCTATTCTGATATGACAGGCATACCCCCGAAAGTAATGACTCACAAGTTAAATGAAGATCCATCGTATCCACCTATCAAACAAAAGAAAAGAAAGCAGGGATCTTTCAAAAATCAGGTGATTCAAGATGAGGTCCAAAAACTTTTAAAAATTGGGTCTATCCGTGAGGTAACATATCCTAATTGGTTAGCTAATACTGTAGTAGTACCAAAAAAGAATGGCAAATGGCGAGTTTGTGTAGACTACACCGACCTTAACAAAGCTTGTCCTAAAGATTCTTTTCCGTTATCACATATAGATCAACTAATTGATGCTACAGCAGGACATGAATTGTTAAGCTTTTTAGATGCATATTCAGGGTATAATCAAATCAAAATGGATCCCCTAGATGAGAAAAAAAACTTCATTTATAACAGACAAGGGGACTTATTATTACAAAGTAATGCCATTTGGCCTTAAAAACGCTGGTGCCACATATCAAAGGTTGGTGACCAAAATGTTCCAGGAACATTTAGGAAAAACTACGGAAGTCTACATAGATGATATGCTTGTCAAATCTCAACAATCAGGAGATCATATACCGCACCGGTCTGATACATTTCAGATCTTACGAAAATTTAATATGAAGCTAAATCCCGAGAAATGTGCATTTGGTGTTTCATCAGGTAAGTTTTTGGGTTTTCTTGTTTCTAACAGTGGTATTGAAGTAAATCCCGCACAAATTAAAGCCATTGAAGAAATTCCTGACATGCTCACAAGTAAGAAAGAGGTGCAGAGACTGACGGGAAGAATTGCGGCCTTGGGAAGATTTATTTCCAAGTCATCAGAAAAATGTTTTAAGTTCTTTTCAGCTCTTAAAAAGCAAGATCAATTCGAATGGTCTGAGAAATGTCAACAAGCGCTCAAAAACCTGAAAGTCTACTTATCAAATCCGTCGTTGCTTGCAAAACCAAAAGATGGGGAAAGGTTGCTTATATACCTTGCTGTTTCAGAAGTAGCGGTGAGTGCTGTTTTGGTTCGTGAAGACCAAGGTAAACAGTCTCCAATTTATTATGTTAGCAAATCGTTATTAGACGCGGAGACACGGTATCCTCAACTAGAAAAACTTGCACTTGCATTAATCATGGCATCTAGGAAATTAAGGCCTTATTTTCAATGCCACCTTATCTCTGTAGTGACTGCTTATCCCCTACGTAATATATTACACAAATAGGAATTATCGGGTAGGTTAGCCAAGTGGGCCGTAGAATTGAGTGAATATGACATCACATATCAACCTAGAACTACAATAAAGTCACAGGTGTTAGCAGATTTTTTGGCCGATTTTAGCCAAGGGATGCAACTAGAAGCAGAAAAAGAACTACAAGTATTCAATGGATCTAATCTAGGAACATGGACCTTATTTACTGATGGCTCATCGAATGTGAAAGGAGCAGGTCTAGGAATTGTTTTAGTACCAACCTACGGGTGAAACTATACGACAAGCTATAAAATGTCATCCTGTGACTAACAATGAGGTAGCGTATGAAGCTGTGATTGCAGGTTTTGAATTGGCATGCGAACTTGGCATAGAGTAGGTCGTAATCAAAAGCGATTCGCAGCTTATAGTTAACCAAATGCTGGGGACTTATACAGCCAGGGAGGCAAGAATGCAGCAATACCTGGAGAAGGCGCGAGATCTGGTTAGACAATTCCAAACCTGGAAGGTTGTGCAGATACCACGAGAGGAGAATGTTGAGGCAGAAGCCTTAGCTAATCTTGCATCTGCGGCAGAAGTAACAAATGATGAAAATGCCTCTGTAATACATCTTTTTCATTCAGTACTAGATCAAGATAGAAATGAGGTAAATTTCAATAATTTAACTTGGGATTGGAGGAACGAGATTGTCACTTTTTTGCAGTACAGAACCGTCCCTGAAGATAAGAAAAAGGCTCACGTGCTTCGCAAAAAAGCTGCTCGATACTACTTAAAGCAAAGCAATCATCGAAAAATGTTTGGTGGTCCTTTAGCAAGACGCCTCGAACCTTCTCAAACAGATTATGTGATGAGAGAAATACACGAGGGACATTGTGGAAATCATGCGCGAGGAAGATCTTTAGTGAAAACCATGATTAGAGCAGGCTATTATTGGCCCAAAATGAAAGAAGAAGCGGAAAACTGTGTAGCTAAATATGACAAGTGCCAAAGATACGGTAACATGTGCATAGACCCGCGGAATTGTTATATCCAGTCATTGCACCGTGGCCTTTTATGAAGTGGGGGATGGATATCGTGGGTCTATTACCACAAGCAAAGGGCAAGGTAAGATTTTTGCTAGTACTCACTGATTACTTTACTAAGTAGGTGGAAGCAGGTGCTTTTAAACAAGTACGAGAAAAAGAGGTAAGAGATTTCATTTGGCGAAGTATCATATGCCGATTTGGCGTACCGAAGGAAATCGTATGTGACAACGGCCCACAGTTTATAGGCGCACATATCACATAATTTTTTCAAAGTTGGCAAATCAAAAGGATTACTTCAACACCTTACCATCTGGTGGGTAATAGACAGGCTGAATCGACGAATAAAGTCATTATTAACAATTTGAAGAAACGATTGGAGGAATCCAAAGGCAATTGGCCAGAGGTGTTACCTGGTGTTTTATGGGCTTACCGCACGACAGCAAAAACAAGTACGGGAGAAAAACCGTTTTCACTGGTATACGGAGCTGAAGCATTGATCCCAGTCGAGATAGGTGAACCAAGCACGAGATATGCACAAGCAACTGAGGAATCTAATGAAGAAGAAATGCGAATAAACTTAGATTTACTTGAAGAAAGAAGGGAAGCTGCATTTATAAGAATGGCAGCACAAAAGCAAGTTATGGAACAATATTATAATCGGAAAGCTCGCCTAAGGTATTCCAAGGTTGGGGACTTCGTACTCAAGAAGATTTTTCAATCCACGAGAGCGGCTAATGTGGGAAAGTTAAGTCCAACCTGGGAAGGGCCTTATAAGATTCATGGTATCGCAGGAAAAGGAGCATACGAGCTGGAAACAATGGATGGCAAGATTTTACCTTCACATTGGAATGTCGTTCATCTGAAGAGATACTATTTCTAAGGAAAAGAAGTATGCACGGGCAGGTACCCTCGTTTTCTAATCTTATTTTTGAATTGTTAAAATTTTTCTAACGATTTTAGATGATAGGCAAAAAGCTAACCCGTACTAAATGATGAGTCACGACATGCAAGACACGTGGAAAAACATAAATTCCCGGTCTAGTGTTACAATTTATTCTGATAGAAATTAAAACGGGCTAAGCAGTCTTCATCTACAATCGCACCTCCGAGTCCCGTACGTTTTTCCCTTTTCAGGGAAGGACCGAATAAGAGGAGTAAACAAGTGCTCGAGATTTCATACTTCAAAGCTCAAACACTTGGGGGACTATATAATATACGTAGGGCATACGTATAAAGAAGGCAAAGAAGACTAAAGAAGATAGTCGAAAGTACAAATCAAAGCTTCAAAGTCTACTCATCGAATGAGTCAAGTTCAGAGCAAAGTTACAAGCCAATAACACAAAGCCAGTCGAAAAACCTTATAGATTTCAAAATTTTATGATATCTAGGTTAAAGGCAATGTATAGAAACAGGTTATAAAGGAAAACCTTGAATTTTATTTTCTCTTTTGAAATCTGTTGTAAAGAACAAAGTTACGAAAAAAGTTATAGAAGTTATTTAAATACATGTAAGATGTTATTTAAACTTGACAAAGTTCAAATGAAAACTTTATCAAAGTTACTTCAAGAAACATGTGTGTTCCTATTTCTTTTGTCGTACATTTACACCATTATGAAGTTGAGACGTCTTCTTCATAAAGTGTCGAAAATAAAAGGTCCTCTTTTATAAAATTCATGTGTGATTCAAACATCCATGAAGTTAATAAACCATTTTATGAAATAAAAAATGCAAAAAACGGGTAAAACATAAACCCACGAATTAATTAACAAGTCCTTAAGTATAAAGGAAAAGACGAGCAAAATAGAAGATCAAAATAACTAAGTTAAAACAGAAAACTTCTTAATATTAAAAAGTTTAGACTAAGTACGAACTTAGTCATAAACTATTTGTCATTTATATAAAAGCGCCCCGAAAAGGTCTGGGGACTTATCATTTCCAAAAAAACTAAACCCCCATATGAGATCGGGGGTTACAACCACATTCCAAAAAAAAGTAACATATCGTAAACTTTTCACTGAGGGGCTGAAGAAGGATCTGAAACAGGGTCATTAACAGCAGAAGGTTCGAGATGGATTGAAGGAGTTGGAGCATTTACCGTACCCATATCATCTTCAATGTGCTCGGGAATATCAGCCATAGGAGAAGGAAAGTCTTGGCCTTGCTGAGTTTTTTCAATAGTCTCTTTTATTTTAGCTAACTCAGCATCCAAACTAAAGCCCTCTTGGCTAGCTTCAACCAGGGTATCATGGTGTGTATTTAAAATTGCCCAACTCACTTCAATTGTAGTATTGTCCTCAAGAATCTCGTAATCTTGCTCCTATTGATCAATCTCGTTTTTAAGCTATTCATTTTCAGCCAGGGCAGAATCATAAGAAGCTTGCAGAGGAGNTGCAGCAATACCTGGAGAAGGCGCGAGATCTGGTTAGACAATTCCAAACCTGGAAGGTTGTACAGATACCACGAGAGGAGAATGTTGAGGCAGACGCCTTAGCTAATCTTGCATATGCGGTAGAAGTAACAAATGATGAAAATGCCTCTGTAATACATCTATTTCATTCAGTACTCGATCAAGATAGAAATGAGGTAAATTTCAATAATTTAACTTGGGATTAGAGGAACGAGATTGTCACTTTTTTGCAGTACGGAACCGTCCCTGAAGATAAGAAAAAGGCTCACGCGCTTCGCAAAAAAGCTGCTCGGTACTGCTTAAAGCAAGGCAATCTTTATCGAAAAATGTTCGGTGGTCCTTTAGCAAGATGCCTCGGACCTTCTCAAACAGATTATGTGATGAGAGAAATACACGAGGGACATTGTGGAAATCATGCAGGAGGAAGATCTTTAGTGAAAACCATGATTAGAGCAGGCTATTATTGGCCTAAAATGGAAGAAGAAGCGGAAAAATTTGTAGCTAGATGTGACAAATGCCAAAGATACGGTAAAAATATGCATAGACCCGCGGAATTGTTATATCCAGTCATTGCACCGTGGCCTTTTATGAAGTGGGGGATGGATATCGTAGGTCCACTACCACCAGCAAAAGGCAAGGTAAGATTTTTGCTAGTACTCGCTGATTACTTTATTAAGTGGGTGGAAGCAGGTACTTTTAAACAGGTACGAGAAAAAGAAGTCAGAGATTTCATTTGGCGAAGTATCATATGCCGATTCAGCGTACCAAAGGAAATCGTATGTGACAACGGCCCACAGTTTATAGGCACACAGATCACAGAATTTTTTCAAAGTTGGCAAATCAAAAGGATTACTTCAACACCTTACCATCCGGTGGGTAATGGACAAGCTGAGTCGACGAATAAAGTCATTATTAATAATTTGAAAGAAACGATTGGAGGAATCCAAAGGCAATTGGCCAGAGGTGTTACCTGGTGTTTTATGGGCTTACCGCACGACAGCAAAAACAAGTACAGGAGAAACACCATTTTCACTGGTATACGGAGCTGAAGCCTTGATCCCAGTCGAGATAGGTGAACCAAGCACGAGATATGCACAAGCAACTGAGGAATCTAATGAAGAATAAATGCGAATAAACTTAGATTTACTTGAAGAAAGAAGGGAAGTTGCATTAATAAGAATGGCAGCACAAAAGCAAGTTATGGAACGATATTATAATCGGAAAGCTCGCCTAAGATATTTCAAGGTTGAGGACTTCGTACTCAAGAAGATTTTTCAATCCACGAGAGCGGCTAATGCGGGAAAGTTAAGTCCAACCTGGGAAGGACCTTATAAGATTCATGGTATCGCAGGAAAATGAGCATACGAGCTGGAAACAATGGATGGCAAGATTTTACCTTCACATTGGAATGTCGTTCATCTGAAGAGATACTATTTCTAAGGGAAAGAAGTATCCAAGGGTAGGTACCTTCATTTTCGAATCTTATTTTTGAATTGTTAAAATTTTACTAACGATTTTAGATGATAGGAAAAAAGCTAACCCGTACTAAATGATGAGTCACGACCTGCAAGACACGTGGAAAAACATAAATTCTCGGTCTAGGGTTACAATTTATTCTGATAGACATTCAAAAGGGTTAAGCAGTCTTCATCTATAATCGCACCTCCGAGTCCAGTACGTTTTTTCTTTTCAGGGAAAAGACCGAATAAGAGGAGTAAACAAGTGCTCGAGATTTCATACTTCAAAGCTCAAACACTTGGGGGACTATATAATATACATGAGCTTCTGAAAGCTCGCCTCACACTCTTCCGTCCACTGGAACGGAGCACCCTTCTGGGTCGGTCTAGTCATAGGTGCTGCAATCGAAGAAAACCCCTCAACAAATCGACAGTAATAACCCGCCAAGCCAAGGAAACGGCAAATCTCTATCGCGGAGGATGATCTAGGCCAACTCTGCACTGCCTCTACCTTCTTCGAATCCACCCGAATACCCTCGCTCGACACCAC
>NW_017676103.1:51725-52105 GCF_001879085.1 Nicotiana attenuata | reverse complement strand
AACAAGTTCAACTACGGTTGAACCAAGACAGGCTATGCGCCTTCACCAAACAGTTCAACTACGGTTGAACCAAGACAGGCTATGCGCCTTCGCCAACAAATTCAACTACGGTTGAACCGAGACAGGCTATGCGTCTTCACCAAAAAAGTTCAACTACGATTGAACCGGGACTCAGGTTATGCGCCTTCACCAAAAAGTTCAACTACGGTTGAACCAAGACAGGCTATGCGCCTTCACAAAACAGTTCAACTACTGTTGAACCAAGACAGGCTATGCGCCCAAAAAAGTTCAACTACGGTTGAATCGGGACTCAGGCTATGCGCCTTCACTAAAAAGTTCGACTACGGTTGAACCAAGACAGGCTATGCGCCTTCACCAAA
>NW_017676103.1:46521-47074 GCF_001879085.1 Nicotiana attenuata | reverse complement strand
CAAAAAAGTTCAACTACGGTTGAACCGGGACTCAGGCTATGTGCCTTCACCAAAAGTTCAACTACGGTTGGACCGGGACTCAAGCTATGTGCCTTCGCCATCAAATTTAACAAAGTCCAACAACAGTCGAACTGGAACTCCGGCTACGTGCCTTCGCCAATGAGTCCAACCACGGTTGAACCAAGACTCAGGCTATGTGCCTTCGCCAACAAGTTCAACTACGGTTGAACCAAGACAGGCTATGCGCCTTCACCAAAAAAAAAAGTTCAACTACGGTTGAACCGGGACTCAGGCTATGCGCCTTCGCCAAAAAAGTTCAACCACGGTTGAACCGGGACTCAGGCTACCCGCCTTCGCCAATTAGTTCAACTACGGTTGAACCGAGACAGGCTGTGCGCCTTCACCAAAAAGTTCAACTTCGGTTGAACTAAGACAGGCTATGCGCCTTCACCAAACAGTTCAACTACGGTTTAACCAAGACAGGCTATGCGCCTTCGCCAACAAGTTCAACTACGGTTGAACCAAGACAGGCTATGCGCCTTCACCAAAAAAA
>NW_017676103.1:0-44828 GCF_001879085.1 Nicotiana attenuata | reverse complement strand
GTTGAAAGAAAGCGGAACAGAAGAAGAAATCAAGTTTTTTACCTGCCACGGGCCTACGGCCATGCCTCTCCCAGAAAGACACCCATGTGCGTATCCCCACCGTATGGGGGAGTACGGCCTCGACCCACTCACGTATCCAAGACAATGGGGCCGGCGGCGACCTGTCGGCTACAAAAAACGACACGAGTTAATGCTCATGATCACAAATCATAAAGAGGGGAAGAAAAGGGAATTCAACCACTAAAGAACTTACGTGCATGGTTCCAAGCCTCTGGGAACCCACGAGCATCCGCCACCAGATGCCTGGTCCTGATATAAAAGAAGTGCTCGAAAGGGCGAGGGTCGACCTCGTCATCCAATCTCATGACCAGGCCCCTCGACCCACGAGGGCACGCCTGAATCATGGTGCCACGGACTCTCTGGGGGAGCGTAGAGACTAAGCACATGCTGCAGCGTGACCTCCCTACGGGCCAATTCCGCGTACTTGATGAACATTGCCAACAATTTGTAGAGGGAAGGAGTGAGCTGACCCGGGCACACCCCGTAATAACGGCAGAAATCCACCACCAGCATTGGGAGCGGGATCTTGAACCCCAACCTGAAAGGATAGGCGTAAAAAATGCAGTATCCCCTGCAGTCGGTGTGGACCCTTTCCTCGCTTCTAGCGAGAACGATGTCTGCATGGGTGGGAATGACCCCCTGTTCCCGTAATCAGGCCATCCCAATCTCCCCCATTAACGGGGCTTCATCCACCGGGTCCTCTCCACCGCCGACAGTCAAATCAATCGCCAGACCTCCGGGCCGAGGAACTACCTCGTCAACCGACGGAACTTCTCCGGTCTCTATCTGTTCTGCACCTCCCATTGCCGGAGGTGGCCCTTCAACTACCGGAAAATCTATCGGAAGAGCATCGTGGGAAGAACTGCCTGCCATTGTTGATCTACTAAAGAGAAAGGGATAGAATTCGGTGGGCAGGACAAAGGTTATCACAATCAAAGGAAAGGAAGGAGAAGATGAATTAGCAGAATGAAAAAGTTTCCTCAGAATCTCTCTCAGATGAACAATGAAGATATGAGAAATGAAT
The DNA here is from genome assembly GCF_001879085.1 of Nicotiana attenuata. NCBI lineage: Eukaryota > Viridiplantae > Streptophyta > Magnoliopsida > Solanales > Solanaceae > Nicotiana > Nicotiana attenuata. The sequence continues at coordinate 43,744 of NW_017676103.1, read as the reverse complement.
GCCTCAACCCACCTTTATAGGCTACATAAATGGCTTTCGCGAAACCCAATAGCCATCATTAACTGCACGACCAACCGTAAAACGGTTCGGTCATGCCGAAGCATGTGTCATTATGACAAGCTCCGTGAAGCGGCTTCTCAGCCATCCGCCAACGTCCCGCCGTCAGAATAATCGCAACGGCCTGCGAACGCTGAAAGAATGTGCCGTACGCCTTCAAAATTCTGGACGTGACCAAATACGTACCCGGTGCATACTCATTCCCCACGGCCATCCCCATTATATGAAAGGCTACGACCATCTCTAATGTATGAAAGGATCTACAATATATGAAAGGCTACGGCCATCTCCAACGTGCGAACGGCTAAGGCCACCACCGTCAATAAGTCGACCCCCTTATTCGAGTTTTTTTCAAATCACAATCGATGAAGTCCGCTCATCGAGCTCGGCCGAAACACGACCTCAATAAGCGGAGCGACTAACTGTATGGGTCAGAATCCGATCTCACGGTAATTAACGGAGTTAATCTCGTCTTGAGCTAATCCATAATTAATAAGTGGTATGGCCACTTATTCATAATAGGATTCGACTCTTGTCCGATTTAATCTACGAGGGCATGGCCCAGTCATTCCCCCATGGGGACGGAACCTCAGCGTGGCCACGGCCATTTATTGCCAGCTCACGAAGCTCACATCTATAAATACTAAGAGCGGAAGCCCTAGAAAAGGGGCTGCTTCTTCACCACTATTGACAAAAGAGAGAGGGAAGAGAAAAATATACCCATCTTATGGGAAGAGAAAACACCATTGTAAGGCTCTGAACCTCTTCATGGAGAGGCAGACCAAACCAATATTGTCAATAAAAGCTGTTAAGATTTCTTCTCCTAACCTTGAGTACTTATTTCATATTCTTCGCTTGGTCCAGTGGATTATTACGATTTGCTATGATTTTCCCGTAACTTATTTGTATTGTTTTGCACTCATAAAGCACACGATAACTTTTGAGCAAACAAACTCGAATCTTAGTTCATTCAAACCCCTAATTTTGGATTCATTTGAATGGCCAAAAATATCGGACATGGGATCTTGTTTTTCCTTGCTCTGTTGTTAATATAAGACATGGAATCCAACTAATCAATTTAGAAAGAATTACAAGAAAATACACGTGAGTTCACACTATAATAAAAAATGGCCCATGTTTTTAAGTTTTACCAGACCTAGCACATATTGTACATATTTTGAAAGCACTTGCAAATTCAAAAGCTTTGTCCTTACAACCATTGCTTCTAAAAGATATGGAGTTAAATCTGTGTTCTCGCTTTCACTCTCTCTCTCTTCTCACATCTTCTACATATGCTTCAAGGGGCCATGTATTTTCTACTTCTTCCCCTGTGTCACCTGATTGCAATGTAAGAAAATTGAAGAGTAGAAGTCCACCATTGAAGGCCATTCAAAGCTTTGCTTTCGAAAATAGGATTTTTGGAGTTTGTTAGTTGTTTGGATTGGGTGTTGTTCCAATTGGTTGAAAATACCAAAAGGAGTTCAAAATTTAAATTTGAAGTGATTTGGAGTAGATTTGAGCAAGATTTGAGTTAAATTTCAGAAAAAACGCAAGGAAGAAGAAAAGTCAAATTTTTGTATAATTATGTATAATCTTGTATAACAGTGTATATGAGTGTATAAACACATCTTATACACTATCATACACTTTTATACACCTCTATACAAGCTTCTGTAGACGAACTTCTTCCACGATTTTCAGTTGCAATTCTTGTTCAAAACCAGCCTAAATCTCCATTAAATGACTTCAAATTTTATATAAAACCTCCTTATACTATTTCTAACAAGTCCAAATAACACCCACTCTAAATTTCTCACAAAATCAAATTCAGAATTTAAACCCACATATTAACCTTGTTAAAAATCTAATTTTCACCGCCCAATTAGATTTGGTTTGTTGAACTAATATTTGAGACACAGTTACTGATTTGAAAATTAACTTAAAAGCTTGAGCAATCTTTTTTAAAAAAGTAAATAGTAATTTCGAGAACCTATTGGATGAATGTTAAATTTTAGCCTATTATTTTTGGGCTAGCAGACTGTAAATTGAAATGTAGGCTATAAAATTATAAAGTAAGGAGCCCAATTATTATTATGTGAAATTTTTCCATAAATTTACCAAAAATCTATATGCATGTATAAAATAGCAAAAGGATTGTGCGGAGATTTGGGAGTTGCACCGTAATAATTGCCAAATGCGCAGTTGCCCACCCCACTAACACGAAAGGAATAAGAATATTCGTGGGGGAGACGGTCATATTCTTTGTCTACATGCGGAGTGCGAACCTTTCGGTAACCAATAAAGCAAACAATTAGGGGTCGTTTAGTAGATGTATTTGGATGAGTATAAGCTTTGATATTATTAATCCTTTTTTGTTGTAGTTGGTGTTCAAGTTACATGTAACTAATACTTGTATTAGTTAGAAATCTTATTCAGTAATATTTTTATACATAACAAACTATAACATTAGCAATATTATGGTTTCCAAATCCTCTTCAAATGATATGGAGGGTATTTTTATAAACAAATAATTTTCAAAAAAATTTATATAATGCATATTATTTTTAATACACCAAACCAAACAGCCGAAGCGAAATAATTTCAACAAAATACACTCTATTTAGGAATCAAGATTGGAGCTTGGGTGGAGTAATCAATTTGTTTATTCTTTTCTAACTCAGAATTATCAGTCTGAAAAAAAAAAAGGAGGCTGTTTGCATTATGGTCCATGCAGAGATAGATTTGTGATCAAGAAATAGTAACACTTTGTCGTACTATTAGGAATCAGATCTAATGACCTGTGTAATAAAATTCATTAGATTCTTATCTTTTCTTGTTAACTACTCCCTCCAATTTTAAATATTACTAGTTGTTTTTAAATTATTTAACATTTAAGAAAGCCAAGAAGTATATATTAGTTTTTCTTTTCGAAAATTTATACATTTTATAGCTTCAATTAGCAAACCAAATAAGCCACTTTAGACAAATAAGATTAAACGTATTAAATATTCTTATTAAAGAGTACACAAAGATAATAAAAGATAATATAGAGTAAAGAAAATAATATGAAATAATAATAATAATAACTAGCATTATGCAAATGGTCCAAAGATCATTGCTTCTGAAATTCTTCTTCACGTCACTCTGCAAAATGCCAACTAGTTCTGACTTATGTCCATAGTTTATAGGACCATAGTAAGTCCCTATTCGTTAGGAGAAAGAAACACTCATATAAGGTACACTATTCTTTATTTGGGTAGCTAAAGTACAATTCTATGACTAAACTAAACTAATTGGATCGAGTGGGAAATGGACTTTGAAGTCAAGCTTGTTTAGAGTTTTTCCTAAGCGTACCTCTAGGGGTCGTTTGGTATGAGGCATAAATAGATATAATGTTGGTATAAAAATTTAATACTTTATCACCTTAATATTTTGTTTGGTTAGCAAATGTGGTATAAGTTATCCCGGGGTTAAAATTAGTACGGGATAACTTGAACCTTGTAGGGGATGAAGTAATCAGTGTCGGGATAACTTATATATTTTTTTTAGAAATTATGCAATTGTCATTTTTAATATAATATACCAAACAATGGATAAAAAACAATACAAGCATAAGCCGTATTGTAACCAAACGATGAGGTATAAGAAGGTATAGTGCTGGTATAAAAATTTAATACCACCTTAATACTTCGTTTGGTTAGGAAACCAGGATTAAAATTAACACCGGAATAACTTATACCTTATAGGGGTGGGGTAATTAGCACCGGTATACCTTATACATTCTTCTTACAAATTATGCAATTGTCATATTTAATACAACATACCAAACAATGAATAAAAAACAATCCCAGCATAACTTATCCCAACATAACTTATATCAATATAACTTATCCCGGCATAAGCCATATTCAAACCAAACAGACCCCTTACTCTCTTCCTTCGCGACCTTGCAGTTTCCATGAAATACTCCAACAAACAAATAAGTAGTAGCACCCAATTCTTGCAACCTAACTGATATTTAGGAGTATTCCGATATTGATAAATATTTTTTGGACTTTCTAATTTATTGTAGTAGCTTGTACGTGTTTGTTTTGGATTTCTTCACATTATTTAATAAACTTTTTCTAATCATATCAGCTAATAGTTAAAATTAGTTCTTGCGTTTCCATGTAGAAAATTGGTATCATAACAAATAAGCATATAGTTCAATAAATTGATAAATGAGAATTAATTGTTTAATAATCAATCACTTATATCAATTAGTTTCAAAATCCAAAGCAAATGAGTTTTAAGAGTGGGTGATCAACTGATCATGCACTAAAATGTGTCTCCCTACAAAAATGCCTTCACAAATTCTAACAATCATTCTATGTTCTAACAAGAATTAGAAAGGAGGATAGCTGATCATTACATTTGTAATCGGTGGTTATGTTCCCTTTTACTCCCCAAATCATATTTTTATATATTCTTAATTCCCTCTTTACATTTTCCCTCCTAATATTACTTTCTTTATTAACTTTCACATTTTAACAAATTCAATTCCCGTATTGGTGTTGCTAAACTTATTCTAGGTGAACCAACCTAGGTAACGGAATTAAGACATTAACCAAAAAGAAGGGAACTAAAGTAGAACCAATTTGGCCAGCAAACTTGTTTATAAATAGTTGCTCAAATATAAGCAACAGATGTATTGTACGATTAGTTCGTGATGTGTTAAAAGAAAGAATATTTACTTTGAGTTATCATAATATTATGAGCATTAGTCCTACAAATCACATGAAACCAAACGTTATCTTGTTCTATTTTTATTTAGAGAACATCTCATTTTGTCTCTCTAATTAAAATAAAAAAACTCAAATAATCTTCTTTTGACCATTTCTAGCTGACCCATTCCAATCTTTATTTTTCTTTCTACAATTGGTTTACTATTTTCTGATCAAATAATTGTTCGTTAATTTGTGTTATTCCATTCATCTTCTAAGTAAAATTTATTACATGTTTTATTTCCCTGTTCGTAAAACCCATTCTACTACTTTAAAAAGGTACATTAGAAAGTAGTATGAAAAATGTAATAGCTTTTCTACTACTATTGTTTAGTTATCCTCAATTTTTCTTTTTTTATGTTTCCTTTGATTCTGCATCTCCAACCTTAAGCACTATTTTTTATACCAAATGATGTAACATCAATATGGAGGAAATCAACTCTAACCCATTACACTATTTTTTACATCAAAAAAGAAATATTCCTTGTATATTATTTCTCTCTTCTATATTATATTATTTTCTTTTATTTCAATTTTCTTTTTTATTTCATAAAACAATTCCTTTCTTATATAACCATTTAATATAAAATTATTCTATACCATAAATTTTTAAATAATATAAAATGTAAGCAAATATTATACATTATACATAGTAATGGGTAATTCAAATAAAAATGAAATCAATTATAACATATAATCAAATAAATATTACATTATGGAATTTTATTTTAATTTCTACATAAAAATGGTAAATCTGGAATCGACCAACTAGAGTACTAAATTATTATTATAATTTTTTAAATTATTATGCTATTTAATGTATTTTTAGTTTAATCTATGTCACTTGCTAATTTATTAAATATTTATTTTTATGTTATTAATGAACATTGTGTTATTTATTAACAATATATTATATTTTATATTTGTACTTTTTATTTTTGTGATGGTTATATTTTTTTATTACAATTATAACTTATAATAAAATTAACTTACAATTTTTATATAAAAATAAGATATATGAAAATTAATTTATAAAAATTATACACCAAAATTAATATATAAAATCAATATTATAAAGATATTACATAAAAATAATTAGGTATATTAAGGACCTAAATAAAAAGGCACAATTTATAATACGTTAAATTAAAAATATTATATTAAAAAATAAAATAATTGATAGATAATAATGGTGTTGATGAATAATGCTACACCAAATTTACTGTAACATTATTCACGCACCAAAATTCTGTTGGAATTGAGCACCAAAATACTAAATAGTACACCAAAATAGGATTTGGTATACTATTTAGTGTAAGGTATGAGGTGGTCTTAAGCAACAAATATTTCTTGTCACAAAATATTTGTTAGATACGTTTGGTAGATCAGAAGTTTACAGTAAGATAGTGTAGAGTAGACGTTGAGTCCACAACTTGTACTGTATAAAATATAATAGAAATTCCAAAGTACCCCGATTTGTTTTTATTTTAATCTACTTTTTTTAGAAAAATAATTTTTTCTTAATTTCTTAAAATTTCTTTCGCTCTATTCTTTTCTTCCATCTTTCGTTGCTCCACATGTAACGGGGCAAAATTACCTTTTCCCTTCTACTTCTGTTATATGCCTCATTCACTAAAACGACTTCTTTTTTTTTTTGGCCTTTTTGTTAATTTTTAATAATTGAACTAATAAAATTATATCCAGACCTCAATCACCTTTATGTTCACTCACAACAATCATGTCCACCCCACTAACCACCACCATAGCCATGTAATTCCTTCAATGGCTTTTCGCCAATTCTCTAAGTAAAAACGTCTTTGCCAATGTTATCAAGATACATTAGCATGCACTAATTTTATATTGCAAAGAAGAAATTTGTAATATTAGAACGTTATCGAAAAAAGGGTGAAAATAAAATTGTGAAATAAATTAGAAAAGGCCTAAGTGATAAACTCAAAAGCTTATGTTCCAATGTTCTTTACCTTTAAAAAAAACTAGAAATAATTTTATTTTGCTAACTGTTACGACCCAAAATTCATTAAAGGTCATGATGACGCCGGACACCACTGTCAGCTAGTCAACACTAAATAGTTAATTAAATTCACATTTTTATATTTTTGAGATCATAAATTTCCTTCAACTTAACTAGTAAAAGATGAACTTTACAGAATAATAATAATGTTTTCCAATTTCAATACTAAATATCTCATCATCATCCCAGAACCCGGTGTCACAAGTGCATGAGCATTTACTAGGGATTAAAATAAAATACAATAACTGTCCGGAATATAAATTTGGATAGAAAAGAAAAATACAAGTACTCTGAAGGAGACTCTGATGGCTGCGGATCGTCTCATAAGATGCAGCTCACCTAAGTCCCCATATCAATCACGCCGTTGTGCCCACAAGGCCACTAGACGTACATGTGCCTATACAACAAAATGTACAGCAAGTGTAGTATGAGTATGAAAACAATGCGTACCCAGTAAGTATCCAGTCTAATCTCGAAGATGTAGTGACGAGGGGTCGACTTCGACACTTACTAGTGGTCCAGTAATATCATGTACAATAAAGAAGTGAATAAATATGAAACAGAGTAAATATATGAAACAAACAAGTATAAAATACGTGGTACAATTCCCCTCTTTACAATTTACTCAATCTCTCAACTAGCAAGTTCCCTCTGTAACCGGCGCATATATATATAGATATAGTGGATTTCATCAAGGAGGTTGTCATAATTCAAATCAGGGAAAAACCCTCAGATACACTGGCTTCTTGCCAAATATGACGCACGATTCCATGAGAATATTATATATAGGAAATCCGAGGCGTATGGCCCGATCCAATATAAAAGTAAATTGTGCACTGCCGAGAGACGAACGGCGCGAACCATAGATGCACCTATTAACCTGCCGAGGAGATCGGCCCGCTCCCATGAGAGTAGTAGAAGCAGTTACCCTGCTCGGGATCATACTTGCGACGCGGTCAAATATAAGTTTAAGGAATTACCCCGCTCGCGAATCATACTTGCGACGCAATCAAATATAAATATAAGGAATTACCCCGCTCGCGGATTCATACTTGCGACGCGGTTACACATAGATTTCTTAAGTTATTTTTTAGTATTCTTCCATTCTTTACAAAATACGAAGTTCGAATGAAAATTTTTAAGATCCCAAATTCTTCCTCAATTTAAACTCCTCTCAAAACATTTAATAAGAAAACTCAATCTCGCTCCTTCTCAAGGCAAACAATAATCATAAATCAATAACAATATCAACGAGGCATGATATAAGCCTAAAACTACCTGGACATAGGCATAACTAGTAGTTACGTACGGACTCTCGTCACTTCGTGCGTACGTAGTCCCCGCAAATAGAAGCACATAATAATTTAGTTCACCTATGGGGTTAATTCCCTCTTACAATTTTAGAAAGGAGACTTACCTCGCTCCGAAGTTCCATAACCGGCTCCAACATCACTCAAACACCTCAAATCGGTGTCTGTCGCTCCAAAACTAGTCAAGCAATGTGCAAACAATAAAAATACTCTAATACTCATAGTAAATCAATTTGTAAAAACTCCCAACTCCGCTCGAAAAGTCAATAGAGTCAACCCTCGGGCTCACATGCTCATATTCCGAAAATTATTGAAATAAATATTACCCATAACTCATATGGTCTATATCCATAAATTCATCCAATTTCGTCCATGAATCGACCCTCAAATCAAGGACTTACCATTTTTTTAACTTTGGGGCTCAAAATCCCAAATTTCTACAATCCAAACACGGATAAGAAATAGAAATCAACAGAAATAATCATATAGAAACATCAAAATAAATGTCATATATTTACCCACTTGTTGATACGAGAACAACGCCGCGAAAATCACCTCAAACGGAGCTCCAGAACTCAAGATATGCCCAAAATACTAAAATTCTCGGTTTAAAACACTATCCAGGCGATTTTTCTTCATCGCCTTCGCTGTAGACCTTCGCATTCGCGAAGAGCAATTTTTGCATTGACCAGTCAACCCAGAAATCCTTCTTCAAATTCGCGGATCTCCTCTCGCGTTCGTGAAGAACAAATCTTCGCACCAGAAACCAACAATTTTGTCCGACACGGAAATGTGCATAACTCTCTCATACGATATCGAAATTCGACGATTCTTATTGCTATGGCTCCGTAATTATGATACGGATCTAATGGTTCAATCCAATCACAAATCAAAGGTCGTTGTTCAATATAGTGCCCTTTATGCCCAAAGAAATGACGCAAAAACATCAAATAAGAGAGCGATACAACCCAAACACCTCCGAAACACACCCGAGGTCCCCGGTGTCACGACCCAAACCGATGGGCCGCAACGGGCACCCGATACCTTACTGAACCGAGTACCTACGTAATGTATCTTTCGTATCATACTATCACAGCTAAATGAGCCATAGAGGCTGTCGTGAGATAAGTAGAATAAAACCTGGGGAAATACTCGACTTTGGACAACCCAACATGTAATCCAAACTTATACATATGACATACTGGCCGACAAGACCAAAAATGATCACTCATACACTGAACATAAGCCGACAAGGTCATACAATCTTTCACGTACACGATATATGTCTACAAGCCTCTAAGAGTACATAAATGTCATAAAGGTCGGGACAAGGCCCCGATATACTAATCAATACATGTCCTATTCATACTGACCAAATAAGCAACTCCAGAGCAAATAGAGCGCACCAACACCTTCCGCTGAGATGATAGCCTACTTGGTGGGCTCTCATCTTGTCTATCGAGACCTGCGGGCATGAAATGCAGCGTCCCTAGGCAAAAGGGATGTCAGTACAAATAATTTACCGAGTATGTAAGGAATGAAAATCAGTAAACAATAGACATGAGAGAAACATGGAGTAAAAGACTCGACATGTAAGTATGAATAACTCTGTGAATCATTAATATGTATAATGCCATGCATATGCATATAAATGTCATGTCGCGCATGGGTACATGTGTTCATAACATCATCAAGCCTCTAAGGGCATCCCATCATATCATCTCGGCCACTATGGGCAAAATCATCAACGTATACTAGCTGATCGGGTGGCGGTGCGTATATAACGCCATAACCTTTTCATATATATATATATATATATATATATATATATATATATATATATATATATATATATATATATATATATATATATATACGCGTATATAACACCATCTGGTCATGGGTCAATGTACATGAATGAAATGCATCAGAAGTACGTCAATAAAATCTCTTGGAATGTCATAAGACCATTATGCCTTTGAGTAATATCATGAAGTAAACTTTTTTTTTCAACTTACGTATTTTTCTGAGACCCATGAACAGATGATAGAATAACCAGATACAAGGGAATTCAAGAACATAGACACTTCTAATACTTCTATGAATAGAGTCATTTATGGAAGTTGTGCATTTTCTCGTTTCGTTTGTATCGTATGGATCATGCCAAAAGAAAGAAGAGATATCCTTAACATACCTGGAGTAGGGAAAAATCCGTATGATATTCTTGGAAAATGTTGCACCGTACTCCTTAAGAATCGCAAAATCTCACGTTGCTATGGTGCTAAGAAATCTCGTTGGAATTGTTTTGTTTCAAGATTAATGTCCGTTCTTGTTGGTGTAAGATTAACTTTCGTTCTTGTAGATGTTTGAGTTTTTGAAGAAAGCTATAAGCTTACCTTGATTATTTTAAGGCCAATGAAGCCCAAGATGCCAAACTTTTAATATACCTACGTAAGTGTCATGTGTATGACATTTAAGATAGCCACCTTCCATTCTAAGTTGTGAGTCACTTGGTTTGCATGGGGGCTTCCACCTCATGCTCTTTAGTACTTATCCAATATATCCCCAATTAATTAGGTAAATCCCATTACCCAATAATTAATCAATTACCCACATAATTAAGAATATGTCAAATTACTTAAATACTACTCACTTTTAACACACCTTATGCACCTTACTATCATGGTCATGTGGTACCTTGTATCGTACTAATCCATAAATACCGGCTATTTTAGCTCGGGCTGTATTTTATCCCAACATGACAAACTTCAACGAAATTTATTTTCTTCGATTTACTTACCCTCTCACCTTCACGAATTTACTCATCACTTGTTTGAAATAGCATAATACTTATAATCCCAAAATAATCTCATTCCCGAACTTATGTCGGTTAACTTACGACGAAACTTTAACGTACGGAAACAAGGGGTGTAACATCATTCCCCCTTTTGGAACATTCGTCCTCGAATGTTGACTGATGCACTTATCATTATCATAGACTATAGTCCTTGCGAATACTTTAGTACTCTCCTTGCCATCTTAGGCAGTTGTTCTGTGAATAAATTCAAAGTCTAGGGTATTCACACCTGTAGGTTTCTTTCTTACACCACGGCCTGTGGTCGGGATTCTTCCAATCTTGTAACTCTTGCTACCTTCTGTCATGCAGCTTGTACGACTTTTTCCTTGTAAGTACACCTATGCGACTCTTCTTCCTTTTTCCTCCAGCTTTTACCCAATCTCTAGGCTTCACTTTGTAAACTTATACAGAGCTTGATAAGATGTCCCTCTAGGCATCTATGGGTATACCGAAATTCTTCATTCAGTACTTTGTTGAACTCACGAATATTGCTATACCTTATTACGTTTATCCATCCTTATGACTTTACTGCACCTAGGTAGGTCATATTATACCTTAACTCTTACCTCGATTTATCCTTACTAAGGTATGCTACCAAACTCCAGGTTACTCTCGTTGCTTATCCTATATGTATAAATCTAAGTCCTTTAATGCTCCCTCATTATTGTTTATCTTAAGACTGATGGCCTAATATCATCTCATACTTTGTAACTTTTATCCATTCATTGTTGATTCACCTCAATATTGATCTATAATCTACCATTGATAACTTGACCTTTTCTGTAACATTGCCGCTAGGGTTCACGTCTCATTAGGGAACATCTGAAGTGATTAGACTAATCCACCTAGGGGTGATACCATGCTTTCATATTTCATAGCATCCCAATGTGATACACCTTACGTGGGTATTTTAATCCCGTACAATTCATGAATCCCTTCTTTTTGTTTCTTCAAATCATTACTCAATCATAGGCCCAACGTCATCCTTTATCTATCACAATTACACCTTTATCATACTATCAGGACAGCATTCCATCTCTTTCAAATGCTATTAGTCTTAGACTCCTTTGAGTTCATTCACGCTATACTGAACTTTCTATAACTTAGAGAAACCATCACCTCTCTTGTTTCCATGGGCTTAATTCCGAGTACTTATCCATTTTCGTCACCTTCTCACTTGCCCTTTCTTATCCTTACTCCTGTCTTTCTAAAACCTTGTTGTTCTATCATACTTTAGCTTGCGACCGATTTTCTTATGCTTTTCTGGAACATCAAGAGAGACATCACATCTTCCCTAACTCTTCTTTATTCTCTTGACTAGGCCTCTCGATACCTAGACCATAGGCTGGAAGATATTCTACTGACGATGCTGCCATTATTCCTGGATACTGAATCCCCACGCTTCTAGCCTTTTATCCGAAGTATGGACTATTCACAACCTTCTGCATTTGAGTATTTCGTACATTGTTCACCTTTACCTTACTACCTTAACATCTTGCATTGTATCTTCTATTTCTTTCATGACCTCCCTTCCACATAGGTATAATTTACATCCACAACTTGAAGCTCCATTATTTGCACCTCTAGTGCATATACAATCGGTGGGTGCTTCATACTGACTTCTTATGAGGCTGGTACCCTTCTAACGGGCTTTATCGTAGAGCCGTTATAGAATATGGCTATTGTACTATCTCTCTTGTACCTCTGATATCTAAGAGTAATCCTTCAATATCCTCAATCACGAGGTCTATATTTTTCTGGGTCCAATAATCAAATTCCTGATTTACTTTGTGTTGTAACTCTTTAGTTTCCGTCTTATTTTGATCGGCCTTTATGCTTAAGCTATCGTTCGATCTGCGGCTCATGGTCTTACTTTAGCCTTTCATGGACGCTATGGAATAACCAGGATACAATCTTCCAACAATTCAATCCTTTGTATATGACCTCGACTCAATTCTTTCTTTTATCTTACAGCGAAGCCTTCTACGGCTGTATGATTGTCAACATATATATTGTATGGATAATACTCCGAACTCTTAAGTGCGTTCATAATGTAACTAACTCTGGATCATTGATCGAATAGTTCTTTTCGTTCCTTCTCAGCTTTCTTTAAACGTAAGCTATTACTTTTCCTGGTCTTTCTGCCCCCTTGTTGCGTCCATACTTCGCTTATCTTAGTGCCCACACATACTGGAATTCCATACAACTCATATGATCTTGAATATCACTTCTGATTTTACTCCACGTTCACTAGACACGGTAGGTGCCACTTTCTTATGGAGTGTATATAATGTTGTTTTGAGACTGTTGTTATACCATTTCCTCTTTAGGTCACTAAGTTTAGGTTGAAGTCTTCTTCCTTATTTTCCTTAGCTAGTCTTTCATTGTATTACTTAGAGAGGACCCTCTAACTCTTGTAAAGCTGTGAGCTTATTACATTGTGCACTTGACGGACCTTCTTATCTCCTTCCTTGCCTATACTTATCCGTAGTTACTTATCTCCACGCCCTTGTGCTTGTGGGGTTGCTCCTGAACTGATATTTTTGACTGTCTTCCCAGTGTCACTCTCTTTTGTTTCCGTAACACTCATACAATATCTTTTTAGCTTCCCCATATGAATATATCTCAAGTATTATAATGTCATAACTGAGAGGCTGAATTCCCCCTGTGGGGTTCATTCTGTTTATCTTGCACGATCTATTGATTTGTCTGTATCCTCTTATCTAGCCATAACTAGGCTCTTCCTGAATCAACTACTAACCACTCGTTGGCCCACTCTCATATCAATATTTCGTGTAATCTTTCTTGGGTTATTTTCTTTGTCTTAACTTACCTCTCGCACTGGCTCCTTGTTTATCAATAACAACCCAGGCAGGAACCCTTATTTCCTTTCCTTGACGTCGTGCTTACATAATGTTCTGGAATCGTAGCATATCGGTAGGATTTGAATAAGTGCAATTTCATCCCTTTCTTATTTTTGTTGCATTCTTTCTTTATCATTCCATAGTTATTAGAACCACTGAATTCTAACTTAATATCACGTCACTCCATATTCCCCCCTTTAGGGGAGTACTAAGAGTTGGAGCTTCGAGAATCTGCCTATAGATATTTTACCTCTTCATCTTTTGAGTCTGCTTACATCATCGATAACCCTAACTCGCCTTGTGGTAATCCTTCTGTTCCAAGGATAACAACTTTTCTTACTCGCGAGGGTGACGCTTAGTATAACTAGCACATACAGTCCCTTAAGCTTAACTTTGCTCACATTGTTTGATTTAGGGGAGCATCTTCCTGAATGACCTTCCTCTGAATTCTCATGAATATCCTTTTGTTGTCCATTCTATTATCGCCGGAACGCAATATGAAATTCTCATGATGTCGACCATTATCAAACCACTCAGTCCCTAATTTATGTTTAGTTTAACTTGTTCATCATCCCATGCAGATTTCTATTACCCTGGGGTTTAACTCTACCTTTTGGTAGTTGCGTTGGAGTCACGAACTTATTTCTCGCAATGAGGATATGACTTTATGGCCTATACTCTCTTGTTGTCTCAAGGCCTATCACCTCTCGTCTCTTCCTTCACCTGACTATGGATTATGTAATACTGTCATCTTGATCTACCGTTCGTCGTCCATGTATCACATCTTACTCATAATGCTTCCTTATCTCTCTTCTTATTTCCCTGCTAATATTTCTACCTATACCTTTCTTTTGAAAACTTCAACAAGACATTCTTTTGCTTTTAGCTCCCCTTTCTTCATTCATTGGCTCTTCGGTTTGCTCAACGTTCTCGCTCTACTAGGGACGGGAGCCACACTAATGTAATATTTATCCCTTCTAGGATTTCAGTGTCTATCTTCTGAATTTTTGTTTTATCATGCTAGTATTCATATCTAATTGTAATATTCTAGAGTGCACCATCTAGAGTGCACCATCTGGGTGTCTCACAAGGAGTTTTGTTAGCACCTTTGTAATATCCTTCGGAAATGTCAACTAACGCAAACCATCCATCCATCTTTTTGGGTTACTCTAACCCCAGCCGGATCCTGATATCCTGTCCTTCTCTTAAACCATATCCGTTAGCTCCCATAGGGCATGACTGAGATGGGTGTAGCCGATTGTACATACATCTGTTGCTGTTGAAGAGTACCCAAAATAATTTTATCTCTCTTCTCGAATTGTAGATAATGTTCATCCTTACTAACTGGGTACCTCGTACCGTTTTTCACCTTGCTTCGTGTACTTGTTGAAACATGTACCTTCTGATTCTCTCGTTTCTTTTTACCACATGGGTGGATAAATATTCATGCATTAGGGCTTCTTATCAAGAAGCTTACACCTTTTACACACATGCTCTGCTGAGGACCTCACATTTACTCAACATAAGCATCGCGCAGAATCGAGTTCCTCTAACTCAACTCTTCCATAGCCACATGCAATCTTTTACCAACCGTCTTTCTGGATGTAGGCAACGTCGTATTATGAATAAGATAGAGTTTAGGAAATTGAGTTCTTACAACTGAGCTCTACAACACGATCTAGAGTAAGAAGAAAGAGTGACAGTCCTAAATACCCTGTAGCCTCCTGCTTATAAGTGTGGTGCACAACACACCCATAAACAAGACTCTACTAGACACGGCTTGTAGACTTCCTAGGACAGAACTGCTCTGATACCACATATGTCTACAAGCCTCTAAGAGTACAGAAATGTCACAAAGGTCGGGACAAGGCCCCGCCATACTAATCAATACATGTTATAATCATACTGATCAAATAAGAAACTCTAGAGCAAATGGAGCGCACCAACACCTTCCGCTGAGCTGATAGCCTACTTGGAGGGCTCTCATCCTGTCTATCAGGACCTGCGGGCATGAAACGCAGCGTCCCCAGGCAAAAGGGACGTTAGTACAAATAATGTGCCGAGTATGTAAGGAATGAAAATCAGTAAACAATAGACATGAGAGAAACATGGAGTAAAAGACTCGACATGTAAGTCTGAATAGCTCTGTGAATCATTAATATGTATAATGCCATGCATATGCGTATAAATGCCATGTCATGCATGGGAACATGTGTTCATAATATCATCAAGCCTCTGAGGGCATCCCATCATATCATTTCGGCCACTGTGGGCAAAATCATCAACGTATACTAGCTGATCTGGTGGCGGTGTGTATATAACGCCATAACCTTTTCCCATATCCCATATATATATATATATATATATATATATATATATATATATATATATATATATATATATATATATAGATAGAGAGAGAGAGAGAGAGAGAGAGAGAGAGAGAGAGAGAGAGAGAGAGAGAAGGAAAGATGGTTGACCAAGGGCATATAAGTTATTTCATAAAAACTTCATGTTAAATGTAAAATACACGTGGACCCCACATTCTTCTGGCCACAACTATCCTTTAAATGCACTATGCATGTGTTGATTAGAGTGTTTNTCCATAGAGAAAGTAAAATTAATTTTTAAATAATACAGCCAAAAAATGCATCGATATTTAAAAGATTTTCATATTTACCCATACTATCTTAAAGCAATTTAAAAATAAAAATTAAATAATTTTCATATCCATAATATGTGAAGGCGATTTCAAACTAAATATTTTCATATTCAAAAGTAATTTTAAAAAATATAGCATGTTAAAACCTCAAAAGTTAATTAACTAAACACCAAGAAATAATAATTTTAATAAAATTACAATGTTGGGCCCGTATACGGGCCTTTCCTCCTCTAGTTTTAAAAATAAAAAAATAATATAAATATCGACAATAAGATGCTTGGGGCTAACTTAGATGCTCGGATTATTAAGCTTTCTTTATTATACCGGAGAGTATTTACTGCTAATTTTTCATCCCAATTTGGTTGTCTTATGAAAATAAAAGAATACGAATATATATATATATATATATATATATATATATATATATATATATATATATATATATAGTGTGTGTGTGTGTGTGTGTGTATACATGCATATATACGCGTATATAACGCCATCTGGTCATGGTTCAATGTACATGAATGCAATGTATCAGAAGTACGTCAATAAAATCTCTTGAAATGTCATAAGACCATTATACCTTTGAGTAATATCATGAAGTAATCTTTTTTTTTTCAACTTACGTATTTTTCTGAGACCATTGAACAGATGATAGAATGACCAGATACAAGGGAATTCAAGAACATAGGAACTTCTAATACTTCTATGAATAGAGTCATTTATGGAAGTTCGCATTTTCTCGATTCATTTGTATCGTACGGATCATGCCAAAAGAAAGAAGAGATAGCCTTAACATACCTGGAGTAGGAAAAAATCTGTATGATATTCTTGGAAAAGATTGCACCGTACTCCTTTAGAATTGCAAAATCTCACGTTGCTACGGTGCTAAGAAATCTCATTGGAATTGTTTTGTTTCAAG
This sequence comes from Nicotiana attenuata, assembly GCF_001879085.1. Taxonomy (NCBI): domain Eukaryota; kingdom Viridiplantae; phylum Streptophyta; class Magnoliopsida; order Solanales; family Solanaceae; genus Nicotiana; species Nicotiana attenuata. The sequence continues at coordinate 26,277 of NW_017676103.1, read as the reverse complement.
ATTAATGTCCGTTCTTGTTGGAGTGAGATTAACTTTCGTTCTTGTAGATGTTCGAGTTTATGAAGAAAGTTATAAGCTTACCTTGATCATTTTAAGGCCAATGAAGCCCAAGATGCCAAACTTTTAATATACCTAAGTAAGTGTCATGTGTATGACATTTAAGATAGCCACCTTCCATTCTAAGTTGTGAGTCACTTGGTTTGCATGGGGCTGCCACCTCATGCTCTTTAATACTTATCCAATATATCCCCAATTAATTAGGTAATATCCTATTACCCAATAATTAACCAATTACCCACATGATTAAGAATTATGTTAAATTACTTAAAATACTACTCACTTTTAACACACCTTATACACCTTACTTTCATGGTCATGTGGTACCTTGTATGGCACTAGTCCATAAATACCGGATATTTTAGCTCGGGCCGTATTTTATCCCAACATGACAAACTTCGACGAAATTCATTTTCTTCAATTTACTTACCCTCTCACCTTCACGAATTTACTCATCACTTGTTTGAAATTGCTTAATACTTATAATCCCAAAATAATATCATTCCCGAACTTACGTCGGTTAACTTACGACGAAACTTTAACGTACGAAAACATGGGGTGTAACACCTGGGACCCCGTCCAATCACACAAGCCAGTCCCATAACATTAAAGGGACCTGTTCGAGGCCTCAAATCACATCAAACAACATCAAAATCATGAATCGCACCCCAATTCAAGCTTAATGAACTTTAGAACTTCAAACTTCCACATTCGATGCCGAAACCTATCAAATCACGTCCGATTGACCTCAAATTTTTCACACAAGTCACATTTGACATTACGGACCTACTCCAACTTTCGGAATCAGAATCCGACCCCGATATCAAAAATTCCACTTTCGGTCAAACTCCTCAAAAACCTTCAAATTTCTAACTTTCGCCAAATGACCCCAAAATGACCTACGGGCCTCCGAATCCACTTCTGGACGCGCTCCCAACACTAGAATCACCATACAGAGCTATTTCCGTACTCGGATCCCAAACGGACATTGATAACATTAAAATGCACTTCAACCCAAATTTATGAAATTCTTCCAAAATGCTAACTTCCACAATAGGTGCCAAAACGCTCCCGGTCATCCCAAAATGGATCCGGACATACACCCAAGTCCAAAATCATCATACGAACCTGTTGGAATCTTTAAATCCCGATTCCGGTGTCGTTTACTCAAAATCCAACCTTAGTCAGAATCTTCCAACTTAAAGCTTCCGAAATGAGAGTTCTCTTTCCAAATCAACTCCGAACTTCCCGAATCTCAATTCCGACCATGCGAACAAGTCGTAATACATGAAGTGAAGCTGCCCATGGCCTCAAACCGCCGAACGACGCGCAAGAGCTCAAAACAACTGGTCGGATAGCTACATTCTCTCCCACTTAAACATACATTCGTCCTCGACCCTGCTAAGAACTGCTCTGGAGTTTTCTCTAATCGATGTTTAACACCTCGTGCACTTACCCGTGCTACCACAACTCAGTTGAGCACATTGGCTCGAGTAAATCTGGATATTCCCCTTTTGTTTAGGCAAATTAGCCTCAGAGCCAAATTCCAACATCCGGAATCTTCTGCCAGGCCTGCTTTCAACATACGAACACCGAATCAGTCTCTATGCGATGTACCAATACATGATTGCATACCTTTGTTGAATCCACACTATGCACTGCATAACTTACATGACCATAATAACATCCTCTAATAACAATAGCCAAAATTTCACGAATCGGATGCTCACAACGCACCTCATGACATATATAAGTCTTGTTTCAACTCCTGCAATACCGCCACGACGGAAGAGATGTGTAGAAATTAATAACCGACTACCGAGACAATAATTCATCGAGTCTCTCCTCCTGACAAGAACCATTGCCTCATTATGAGCTAAATAACTATATTTGCTCCTTAATATACTTCGTATAAATCTGATCGCACTGATCCCAGGGCCAATAATGTCATCTCACCTAGTACAAGCTGCTCAGGCAATAAGCCACCTCAGACATTGCCAAAAGTCTCATATGATGCCCCAATGTTCCAACACGCTACCAACTCGAATATGATACGTAAGGAAAACGAACTCCGTAAAGGACTACTCAATCCACGTAACTAATTAGACAACCGAAAAGGTGTTATGAACCTTCCTCAGAAAATGGGAAACAAAACGCACAAAAATAGATATAGAGGATTGTACTCAACATCACACAGTTGCGGCGCGCAACCCGATCCAAACAACATACCCGTGGTGGTGTGCCACCCTATCTGCACATAAAATCTATATAAGGAGGTACTCACCGAGCTAGAATGCTCATTGCTACAAAATATTCGAATATCGGCAACAAGCATGCTAAGTGCATAATACCATCCTCGGGGAGACAGCGCCATACGCTACAAAACTCAAGCACAACTAAGGTGCGATATATGATCTGAATCTCGAGAGCCATCCTTCTCACATAACACCATCGCTACGCGGAACCTCAACACATATGAAATTTATCAAGCCGTTTCACAACTCACACGGCACAATATAATATAACACGAAATAGGCGACGACGAAATAACATCCAACGTCCGAATAATCCTCCATAAGGAGCACTATGCTGAAATGAATACATTCGGCCAGATATAGAGCCCATGTTCACATTTAGATCCATCCACAGACCTCAAGCCGATTCTGATCGTACCGCACTAGGCTAGTAACCTTTCAAGGATCCACAATAACCCTCCTCCCATGATACACAAGGACAACCGTCGATCCGGAACAAACTTCCACGGTCCATAACCAAATGAATCGAGCGCGCTTCAGGCATAAATTCTCACATGAACGATAGTACCACAATCTCCAAACTTGGTTCTAATCTTCAATCAATCAAGTGACTACATGTCACACTTATACCATCTTCCCATGGGATACTCTCCCACGACCTTCCGCACCAGGTAACAAGTCTGCACATCCATACCACCGGCCGGACTAATGCTGTAAAGCAAATCAAAAATCCGAAATTAGTACTCAAATCCTCTTACACAGGACACCGATCTCAGGTGACGCTAAAGACAACACCAGCTTACTCTAACCATCTGAATCCTTTTTCCATGCTCATCCGAGCTGGTGACATTCTTGTCGACACCAAACTGCAACCTTGATCCTCAACTTCCAAATCCATGCTACTTGATGCACTTAATAATGCCAATGCGCAAGAGTACAAGAATTCCATCATAACTCCTGAACCACTAATAGGGTAAACACTTCATCATATAGAAACCTTTTACTTAACTCCTTTCAAGAGAACCATTGCAACACGTAACTCGAATCCTATAATCGCAGAAAATACAACCTCGAGTCATGATCTAAACCACCATAACCCTTCCAGGATCCATCTACACATAACATGCCATAACACTCGAATGCCTTCACATAAAATCAATTACGGCGGCCGTTAAGCCTCGCATGCGCCGCCGTCAAGCACATGTATAACTTATCACGCTGAAGGACTGATCATTGCCACCATCGTGCCAATTCAACCATTGCTAATTGATTCGACTTCTTCTAATTTACTCTGGGCTTGACTTAGAAATAATAATAGCCCCATTCAAAACATCACAAACTCAACTCCGCACTCGTCCTGGGTGACCTAATTTCACTAGACAACGTCGTCTCAAAACCCACGAACCATTTCATACCCTCCTTGTGCGCATAATCGTGTCTTCAACTGGTACACCCATTCTAACAATTCTTCTATGAATCCAAAGTTATTTTCTCCCATTCCTCCAATACTAGACCACAGACCGAAGATAATATAGAACACTCCAAGCCCCTTTCATATTTCGTTGTAAAAGCTCGATACTTAACCATACCACGAACTCGAAGTCCTTAGGCACTACACTTTAACCTTTGAATCCACTAGGACCGTCGTTGAGAGTCATCCACTCTGACTTGTTCCCGAATATAATCAAACCCCCAAGGCTTTGCTAGCACATGAACACCCTCTCAAAGAAGCACCCGGTTGAATCACCTTTCTTGTAAATCACCTCTACACGAAGCATAAATCCTGAATCTTCCCAAAACCTGAACATGAACCGATAAGGCCAAAGATAACACATATTCCTCAATCCTTTGCCCAAATTACGACTAATATTTTTTTCCTTAGTCGTAATAAACCACCAGTACACCGATAACCAAAAATTGCACAAGTAGACAACCACACAGTCCAATCATAGACGGTGGGGCTCTACGACTTAGCTTGAAGCTACAATTACATAACCCTGAGACCCACCGAGGTTCCTTCTTCCCCATTGGCATCAGCTAAAAGTCCAATAACGCATTCCAAACTCGAAGTCATGTTGCACCCAAATAAAAATTCGTGGACGTAGTAGCTGCCCACTGATAAGTGGGGATTATAACCTATTATTTGCTCTCGTTTACTTGCTTTTTGGGCCTAAAACGCGTGAAGGTATTCTCGAAAACTAATATAATATGCTTGCTTGCAGGAACTGATCAAAATTAGCCAAAGGAGGCATAATCAACTTCTAAAGGAGTCAAATCTGGAACAAAAACCAAGACTGGGCAGGAGACCGAAACGCGGACCGCACAAATATTGTGCGGCCGCGAAAGCCACAATGCGGCCGCGATAATAATTACACGGTCCGCGGAGTGAAGAATCAGAGAGTGCATTTTAAGGCCGACTGTTGAGCGAGATCCGCGCCAGAAATATACTGCTGCGAATGTCTCACTGCGGTTGCGATTGGAATTATGCGGACCGCGGTGGCTGAGATTCAGAGAGTTCACATTTCAAGCAAAAATAAGGAGTGCGGTCCGCGGGGGAATTATGAGACCGCGAAAATCCACTACTCGGCCGCGATGGAAATTATGCGGCCCGCGAAACAAACCTCAGCCCAGATCCAGATGTTGAAAATGCGGACCGTGATCAGTATTATGCGTCCGTGAAAGCAAGAGTGCGGCCACGGCAAGAATTACGCGGCCGCGAAACCTCCGCAGGGTATTTTTGTCCGAAAATTTTAGCTTAGCATAAATAGATCTTTTTGATATTTTTAGGTTAAGTTTTGTTTTTGCTGAGCACGCGAGACGGTTGGAAATTCCATTTTGGGCAATTTTGTACTAGAATTAGCTTTCAACATTAGATTTTCATCTTTTAATCTAGTGTTATGAATTTTATCTTTGTTTCATCTTTGATTTATTTCCATGAGTAGCTAAACCCATAGCTAGGGTTGTGACCCAACCCTAGTGTGGGTATTTGATGGGTCTTGAGTTTTAGGGCTTGAATGTGTATGGGTTAGTAGTATTTAGCCTGGTTCTTGCTAGAACTATGGAATTAGTGGTTGCAAACACTGATACATGCCTTTATGACTTAGTCTCTACTTGAGAAAGAGGGACTGAGTCTAGGAAAACTAGGCGAACACGGAATTGGGGTGAACTCAAGAAATTGATAGCCCCAATTAAAGGGTTAAACCTAGAGATAGTAATACTCGGCTTGAGCTAATATCACTTGTATTGCATGAATACCCATTTGGACTTGAGAAAGCCAAATTGGGCAAAATCACTCAAACTACCGAGAGGTATAGAGTGAGTACACGGGTTTGATGGCTATATTACGACCCCAATTAATCACATGATTGCCCTAGATTCTTGCTACCTGTTAGATATCCACCCAGGTGGAAGTCACTACGCTAGTTCCTTTAAAACCCTTGAAAATCAACATAAAAAATATTGTACTTAGTTTTAACTATTGCATGTTATAGAATAGAAGTAGAAGTAGAAGTAGAAAACATACCAAACATGTGTGGAAGAGTAATTAAGGGCAAAACACACATCTAGACTCGGATATAAATCTAAATCCAAACAAATTAACTCCCTGTGGATTCGATCCCGACCTTGTTGGGTAAAACTGCATCGACCATCCTTGCTACTTAATAGTAGTGCAGGCTTTGACCCGATCATCCACCATGAATTTCCCAAGTGGCTCCAGACTTTCCTCAAGGCGTGTGACCATCCTACCACAGAACTCATATGTTACTCTGCCACTCTCCTACTTTGGTCCAACCCTCTGCTTTAAGTAACTCCTCGACTTCTACTTTTCACACTTGACCTTCTAGCAATTCAACCACCTCAAAACACCTCCCACATGTCCTTCCTTGTCCTTCGTCGCCCAATTATTACACCAAATCCGAATCCATCTCAGTAACACCCGAACAAATGAGCCGCTACCAACTCTAAACCTCTTAGAAGATCATCTTTCTCGAGCCATCAATACTAGAGTACCAATTCAATTTCGAAATTGCTACACTCTGTTATCTCTAACAACCGCATCTCAGGCACCATTTCACAATACCCTGCCCTAAAGGCAAATTGAAGAAGGCCACAACATCGGCGAACCTTAACGCGTTCAACAAGGACGATGAAACCAAATCACAATTGAGAACTCTACCACGATCAAAAATACCAAGCCTCATTACTCCATCAACCCAAATCTGAACATTCCTAGTCCGATTGCCTTTCCTCTGCCGGAAATAGAATACTGAATCTCTGAATCATGCATTGTGTAAAACCTCCTTTCAGGTCATTCACTGCCTCGACTCCTAGATAATCATCCTACCATTACACAAACACTATGCGATAGCAACACACGAATTGTCATAACAATCAATGCCAAATCTCAAAACCTTAGGTAATACTGATGCTGAGCTGAAACGACGGGACAGCCTTCCGAAAGACAACGGTAATAGCCCAATCAATATGCAGGTAGAAACTTCTTGCACCATATCTGTAGTACCATGACAATTCCTCGATTCCCAATCCATAACAAGCGTTTCACGTCGCATAAGATTGAATAGGAAGAAATAAAGGTACAAGCCTCAAAAGGATCAATTCGCACGATGAGGAATCAAGAAGGGAAGTGCTTCTACCAGCCTTGTAGCCTCTCGAAGATAAGTACAGACGTCTCTGTATCGACCCGCAAGACTCTACTAGACTCGCTCATGACTCGTGAGACCTAAGTGAACCTAGTGTTCTGATACCATGTTGTCACGACCCAAAATCCATTAAAGGCCGTGATGGCGCCGGACAGCACTGTCAGGCTAGCCAACACTAAATAGTTAATGAAATTCTCATTTTTATATTTTTAAGATCATAAATTTCCTTCAACATAACTAGTAAAAAATGAACTTTACAGAATAATGATAATGTTTTCCATTTTCAATACTGAATATCCCATCATCATCCCAGAACCCGGTATCACAAATCCATGAGAATTTACTAGGAATAAAAATAAAATACAATAACTGTCCGAAATATAAGTTTGGACAGAAAAGAAAAATACAAGTACTCTGAAGGAGACTCTGTTGGCTGCGGATCGTTTTATAAGATGCAGCTCACCTAAGTCCCCATATCAATCATGCCGCTGCGCCCACAAGGCCACTAGACGTACATGCGTCTGTACAATAAAATGTACAGCAAGTGTAGTATGAGTACAAAAACAATGCGTACCTTGTAAGTATCCAGTCTAATCTCGAAGATGCAGCGACGAGGGGTCGACTTCGACACTTACTAGTGGTCCAATAATATCAGGTACAATAATGAAGTGAATAAATATGAAACAGAGTAAATATATGAAACAAACAAGTATAAAATGTGTGGTACAATTTCCCTCTTTACAATTTACTTAAGCTCTCAACTAGCAAGTTCCCTCCGTAACCGGAGCATATATATAGATATAGTGAATTTCATCAAAGAGGTTGTCATAATTCAAATCAGGGAAAAGCCCTCAGATACACTAGCTTCTTGCCAAATATTACGCACGATCCCATAAGGATATTATATATAGGAAATGCCGAGGCGTACGGCCCAATCCAACATAAAAGTAAACTGTGCACTGCCAAGGGTCGAACGGCGCGAACCATAGATGCATTTATTAACCTGCCGAGGCGATCGGCCCGCTCCCATGAGAGTAGTAGAAGCAGTTACCCTGCTCGCGGATCATACTTGCGATGCGGTCAAATTTAAGTTTAAGGAATTACTCCGCTCGCGAATCATACTTGCGACGCGGTCAAATATAAATTTAAGGCATTACCCCGCTCGCGGATTCATACTTGCGACGCGGTTACACATAGATTTTTTTAAGTTATTATTTAGTTTTCTTCCATTCTTTACACAATACGAAGTTCGAATGAAAACTTTTAAGATCCCAAATTCTTCCTCAATTTCAACTCCTCTCAAAACATTTAATAAGCAAACTCAATCTTGCTCCTTCTCAAGGCAAACAATAATCATAAATCAATCACAATATCAACGAGGCATGATATAAGCCTAAACTACCTGGACATAGGCATATCTAGTAGCTACGTACGGACTCTCGTCACCTCGTGGTTACGTAGTCTCCACAAATAGAAGTACATGATAATTTAGTTCACCTATGGGGTTAATTCCCCCTTACAAGGTTAGAAAGGAGACTTACCTCGCTCCGAAGTTCCATAACCGGCTCCAACATCGCTCTAACACCTCAAACTGGTGTCCGTCGCTCCAAAACTAGACAAGTATTGTGCAAACAATAAAAATATACTCTAATACTCATAATAAATCAATTAAGAGAAATTTTTTCGCATTGACCAGTCAACCCAAAAATCCTTCTTCGCGTTCGCGAAGAACAAATCTTCGCACCAGAAACCGGCAATTTCGTCCGACACGAAAATGGGCATAACTCTCTTATACGACATCGAAATTCAATGATTCTTGGTGCTATGGATCTGTAATTACGATACGGATCTAATGGTTCAATCCAATAACAAATAAAAGGTCGTTTGGTCAATATAGTTCCCCTTATGCCCAAAGAAACGACGCCGAAACATCAAATAAGAGTGCGATACAACCCAAACACCTCCGAAACACACCCGAGGCCCGCTGGACCCCGTCCAATCACACAAACCAATCCATAACATAACACAGACCTACTCGAGGCCTCAAATCACTTCAAACAACATCAAAATCATGAATCTCACACCAATTCAAGCTTAATGAACTTTAGAACTTCCACATTCGATGCCGAAACCTATCAAATCACATCCGATTGACCTCAAATTTTGCACACAAGTCACATTTGACACTACAGACCTACTCCAACTTTTGGAATCGGAATCCGACCCCGATATCAAAAAGTCCACTTCCAGTCAAACTCCTTTAAAATCTTCAAATTTCTAACTTTCGCCAAATAACTCTTAATTGACCTGCGGACCTCCGAATCCACTTCCGGACGCGCTCCCAACACCAGAATCACCATACGGAGCTATTCCCAGAATCGTAATCCCAAACGGACATCGATAACATTGAAATACACTTCAACCCAAATTTATGAAATTCTTCCAAAATGCTAACTTCCACAATAGGTGCAGAAACGCTCCCGGATCATCCAAAATCCGATCCGGACAAACACCCAAGTCCAAAATCATCATACGAACCTGTTGGAACCTTCTAATCCTGATTCTGAGGTCGTTTACTCAAAATCCAACCTTAGCCAGAATCTTCCAACTTAAAGCTTCTGAAATGAGAATTCTCTTTCCAAATCAACTATGAACTTCCTGAATTTCAATTCCGACCACGCGAACAAGTCGTAATACCTGAAGTGAAGCTGCCCAAGGCCTCAAACCGCCGAACGACGCATTAGAAATTAAAACAACCAGTCGTATCGTTACATTAACAATCGTTCTTGAGAACACTTATGGGTTGTTTAGTTTAGAGACAAGTTATAGTGACTAGCAGAGATTAATTATGTTTGGATTAGTATAAGCACATCAGTACATAATATATAATTTAAAACTTGTGTTTTCCTTTAAACAATATAAATATTTATTTAGTTTTGTTATTTTTGTGCTTAATCCATGTATTACTAATTGTAATTCTTAATTCACCTCTTATCATGCAAAAAATTATATGAATTTCGATATAATTATGCATGTATTATAAGTTACGACCAGAACCAACCTATTAATCAAATATTGCATTAAATAATATTGAATTTTGTTGGAGATTATAATCTCCTCTCTAAACCAATCCCATAGGATCGTATGATTTGTAGACAAAATTATATTGGGATTACAAAATTATAAAGCATGAATTGCAATACTAGGATCAATAATCTTTGAATTTCTTATTCATATTGTTATGTTTGATTTTAATTAACAATGGAATATGCATGGTATAATATGAAATATGTGTGTGAGTATAAATAGAATATATCCAGATGAACTTTGATTTTAGATTTTAACATGGTCTTGTGTTGATAAAGCTAGAGAGGGCTTTGACTGAAGGTTAATTTTGTTATTTTAGTTGTTTTATCCGGGTATAGTCAATTGTTGTAGCGTTATCCACATTAGATGCGTAAATTTTATTATAAAATTATATCGATATTGCTTACACCAAAAATAAAAGCACAATACAACAAATAATATCATAAGAAGTACTGAATTGTATATCGAGATAATCTCGAAAACCAAACAAGCCCTTAAGAATAATATTCTCCTGTTAAAACATGAAAAAAGTACAATTCAAAGCAGTCAAATATTATTTCTTGTTATTACACCTACGAAAAAAGAAAAGAAAAGGATCATGAAAGGAAAAAAAGAGAGGCAATAATTAAAAAGAAAAAGAAAAAGATTGTGAGGAGAGAGGAAATAGGAAAAGAGGAGGAAAAGATAGAGGAGGCTCACACTACAACCTCACCCATGTTTTATTCCTCACATATCCCCCTCCCCCCACCCCTTTCGCAACCCAAACAACTCTCACCGCTTCCCCTAATGCCCTTAAAATTCTCTTTTACATACAGACCCCCTTGCTCAGCCTTAGCCATCGAAAACTTTCTTAAAATTTTTTGTATGTGTATGATAAAGTAAGAATCTTTTGAGAATGTCAAGGTATTGTTTTTTACAATGAATGTCCAATCCCCTCCACAACTACATATCTTTCTATTTATAAGGGTACATGAGCCAAAAAACCCTAGATAGTATAACTGGGAGGAATATTCGCAGCTGTACATATAATTTTTCCTATTAGTTGTAATTATTTATATTAGCAGGGTATTTTTAAGTTAACAAATCATTAACAATTTGTTTCAATACACCACATTGGTTCTAGTTATCAAATATTTTATTGGTAGATATTAATATTTAAATAATTTAACTCAAAATTTTAAAATATTAGATAATGTTACAATGTGTAACACTTATAAGAAAACTTAAAACTTTGAAAGAAAATTTGCTAAAACAATATAATTTTTTCTTGGTTTAAATTAATCGTCTATTTGTCGAACCGATGACACATTACTAGAGCTATTTCCTCACATCTTCTAAAGTTTTGACTTTAGGCCTCGATCTCATTGAGCCGCCCCAAAAAAATGCTTTCACAAATTCCAACCATCATTCTATGTTCTAACATGAATATAAAGGTGTATAGTTGATCATTACATTTTTAGTTGGTGGCTATGTTCCCTTTTACTCCCTCACCATACTTTGAGCAATCATAATATTACGAGCATTAGTCCTCAATCACATGAAACCAAACGTTATTGTGTTCTATTCTTATTTGGAGAACACCTCATTATGTCTTTCTAATTAAAACAAAAAGACCCAAATAATCTTCTTTTGACCATTCTAGCTGACCCATTCCAAACTTTGTTTTTCTCTTCTGCATTTGTTTTACTATTTTCTGATCAAATAATTGTTCGTTATTTTGTGTAATTTATTCGTTTTCTAAGTAAAATTTATTACATGTTTTATTTCCCCTGTTCGTAAAACACATTATACTACTTAAAAACAAAATATTTAGTAAGTAGTATGAAAAATGCAATAATTTTCCTGCTACTATTGTTCAGTAATCCTTAAATATTTTTTTGATGTTTCCTTTGCTTCTGCTTAAGCAACAAATATTTCTTGTCACAAAATACTTGTTAGATATTTTTGGTAGATCAAGAGTTCACAGTAAAAATAATGTAGAATAGACGTTGAGTCAACAACTTGTACGATATAAAGTTATAGAAATCCCAGAGTACCCTTATTTCGGTTCATTTTAATCTACTCTTTCAAAAAAATTATTTTTCCTTTCTTAAATTTTCTTTTGCTCTATTCTTTTCTTCCATCTTTTCCTTGCTCCACATATAATGGGGCAAAATTACTATTTTAGCTTATGCTTTTGTTTTATGCCTCATTCACCGAAACGACTTTTTTTTTTTTTGTTTTGCCTCTTGTTAATTTCTAACAATTGAACTAATAATTTAATATCCAGACCTCAATCACCTTTATGTTCACTCACAACAATCATGTCCACCCCGCCAGCCACCACCATAGCCATGTAAGTCCTTCATTGGCTTTTCGTCAATTCTCACAATATGTCTAAGCAAAATCGTCTTTGCCACTAATATCAAGATACATAGCATGCACTAATTTTATATTGGAAGAAAAAATTCAAAATATTAGAACATTATTGGAGAAATGTGAAAATAAAATCGAGAAATAAAATAGGAAAGACCAAAGTGATAAACTCAAAAGTTTATGTTCCAATATTCTTTACCTTTTTCGAAAAAAAAAAAGAATAATTTTTTTTAACAACCATCATTGAGAGCACTTAGGGATTGTTTGGTTTAGTGATAAGTTGTAGTGACTTGCAGAGAATAGCTATATTTGGATTAGTTGTTTACCCGCAAATAGGTATAGTAAAATTTGTATTGTGGTTTATAGACACGTGGATTACATTGATCCGATAAATAAAATAAAAGACCAAGAGTAAAGGGAGTAAAATAAGGATAATTGAAGAAAAGACAAGCCTGGACTTCGAATTGAACTCTCCTGAGCCAAGAAAAATGCAAAAATCAATAAAAGTAAAATAAATCTTTATCAATGAGAGAAAGTATCAGTCTTTTTTCATACAAGCATTTCGTGACCTTTAATGAGTACAAATTTCATTATTTATGGCTAAACTAGGGGAGACAAGATCCTCAAATCATGATTTTCTTTAATGTAAGTAAAAGCTCTTGATAGCTATATAACAATTGAGAAAAAATGCTATAATTTTTTGTAACGGATGCTCCTGTAATGCTGACCTCTCCAACCGATACCTTACTTTCAAATTCTCTTTCCCTGCCTTGATACCTTCAGAACTTATAATAATACTGATCACATGCTTGTAACCGACCATTTACTGACTCATCTCGTATCTGTCTTTAATGCCACATGTCTATTCGAGAAGCATCCATCCGTAATCTGCAAATTTTGTCCAATACATTAGTATAAGCACATTAGTACACAATATATAATATAAAACTTGTGTTTCCTTTTAAACAAAATAAATGTTCATTTAGTTGTGAACAAAATAAAGCTATGATTTTGTATTCTTTACACTGGTGATTAATAATAATTAATTAGTTACCAAAAAAGTTCATTTAGTTTTGCCATTTTTATGCTTAATCCATGTATTACTAATACTAATTTTTATTTTACCTCTTATCATGCATAAAATTATATGATTACGCTATAACTATGCATGTATTATTAGTTACGAGCATAACAAAACTACTAATAAAAGATATTGAATTAATTAATATTGAATTTTAATGAAGATTAAAATCTACTATGAACCAAGCCCTTGGGATCGTTTGATTTGTAGACAAAATTATGTTGGCATTACAAAATTATAATGCATGAATTGCAATACTAGGATCAATAATCTTTAAATTTGGTATACTAATGTTATGTTTGGTTTTAATTAATAATGGAATATGCTTAATGTAATATAAAATATGTGCATGAGTATAAATAGAATAAATCCAGATGAATTTTGATTTTAAATTTTAATCTTATCTTGTGTTGATAAAGCTAGAAAGAGCTTTGACAGAAGTGTTAATTTTGTTATTTTAATTATTTTATCCAAGTATAGTCGATTTTTATAGTGTTCTTCACATTAGATGTGTAAATTTTATATCAAATCTACAGTATAAAATTATATCGATATTGATTATACCAAAAATAAAAGCACAATACAACAAATAGTAAAAAAAGAATAACCAAACAAGGATAAAATTCTCGGAAAAAGTACAATTGAAAGTAGTCAAATTTTTTTCTTGTTATTACATTACACGTACGAGATAAAAAAGAAAAAGGTACACAAACAAAAAAAAAAAACATGAAAAGAAAAAGAAAAAGATGGGTCCGTAAAACAGGGGCTGAGGAGAGAGGAAATAGGAAAAGAGGAGGAAAAAGAAAAGAGGCTCACACTACAGCCTCATCCATGTTCTCTTTCCCCACCTATGTTTCTTTCCCCACCTATCCCGACCCAAACAACTCTCACCGCTTGCTAACGCTCTTCCAATTCTATTTCATAACCCACCTCTAGCCATCGGAAACTCTCCTAATTTTTTTTTTGTTTATTTTTCATAATTATCTCAAAGTTTTTCTCCTTTCTTCTTGTTGCTATCGAAGAAGAAAGATCAATTATAATTTTAGTTAATATTTTGTTTTATAAATTAAGGTAGGAGTAAACGAAGTTGTAGGTTGTTTTTTGTCGGTAAATTATGGGATTAGATGACGTGGATCTTCCGGACGACGGTGACGGAGGTGGTGGAGGAGAAGATAAGGCATCGGCGGTTGCGTGTTCGATTTGCCTAGAAGCTGTTACCGACAATGGAGATAGATCTTGGGCTAAACTCCAATGTGGCCATCAATTTCACCTCGGTTAGTTCGTCTTTCCAACTTTTGTTAATTAATTAATTAATTAACTAAAACGTAACTGGTACTCTTTGTGACGAAAGCAAGCAATAACCTTGTGGGTAGTTAAATTTACCGCTAGATTGTCTGAGATCTGATTAGCTGCTAAAGTTGTGAAATTTTCTACCTTTTTTTCTTTGTCTTTGGGAGATCAGAATTTTGATTTTATGAAGATTTTTTGGTTAATTTTCTGCAATCATTAACTTAAACAGGTGTTTAATCAAGTTAAATAGACTTATCGCATGATGATGATTATCCCCTTTACTTAATACTTGTGGCTAGGTGAGTTACGTATGTTTTAAAGCAACTCAGTGTCTGAAGTTGAAAAGTTGAAGGGATACCATAGAATGGCTAGACGGTCTAAGCAATTGTTACTTTGTTTTTCGTACAGCAGAATACTGTTAAGAAAAGTAAAGGTTCAAGGATGTTAGCGGATGCTGTTAAGAAAATTAAAGGTTTATGATGTTAAAGGAGATTGGTTACTTCTATGAACTTTGGAAGTAACAAAGAGCAAGAAAGGAGGAGGTCAGTCTAAAAAAAAGTTGATTAATTAAAGGTTCAACTGATCACTGTCGCCTGTATTTTGAACACGTCGCCTGTATTTTGACCATGTAGTCGCAAGTATCCAGCCAAAGTAACCGATCAAAAAAGAAAAACATCCAGCCAAAGTAATAGGATTTAGACATATCCAAATAAAAGAACTTCAATCATATTTCTTTGTTTTGGGATTGTGCCTGTCCTGTTTGAGCCTTAAATATGAGTCAAGTAGCTGAAACAATGATAAGATTGCTTGAGCACTACATCCATTTGTATGATTTTGCTATGACAGAGTAAGAAAAAGGTTGTAGATGAAAACCAGGAAATAAAAGGAAAAGAAGTGGGCGACTCTTCAAGTTGAGATCTTAAAGCTTAACGTCCAATGTAGTTTTTTTTGGGACTTACAATGTGATTTCTGAAAATTAGAAGTAAATGAAACCTCCTTTTTTTCCCTTTTTTCTTTTGATTAGTGAAATTTCCAATGTGATTGCCACAATCTTTTCTCTTATCGTCACTGTTGATGATTTTCCACCAGTTTTTCTTCTGCTCCATTCCTTCTCATTGTCCTCAAACGTATCCTCATCCTCACTTTATAAACATCATGATTACCTAACACTTTGGCTGCTTCCCTTAATTCTGCCTCAGTCATAGAACATGGTCCCTTCAGTAGCGACAAAAAATCGGAGTACATGTTGTAGTGTAGCACTGTAGCTATCTAAGTCTCTTGTGCTAATAGTATTGCTTACTCTTGGTCTTTCGTCGAGGCGTTCGACATTCAATCAGCCCAGAATCCTACTCAAAAGATCATTTTTACGTCTAATATTCTAGCTTCTTGAAAACCCATGTCGAACTTGGTCACAGAGATCAGTTTCTATTATTGTGGAGTCGATCTGGGGCACATATAGTGGAGTCAAGCCCAAATTTTCCCCTTTGCAAATAGAAATTTATCGTTGGGCCATATCGTTTTTTACACCTCATATTAACTAGGCATATAGCTACGAGTACAATGAATGAATACCAATGTTGTAGAAGGCAAAAAGGTTATAGAAGTGTTTATATCTATTGGGGCTTTAAGTACAAAGCACAACTAAGTGTGCACCCTTTATTGAAGAAAGAGGCAAATTTTGTTATTTGTGTTATATGTAATTTAAGAAAAATATCTATAAACACAAGTAATAAGATTAAGGAATTCAGAGAATCACAATCAAGTGAATTTACTTAATAGCACTGATAAAAGTGATTTACGTAATACGGATCATATATATCAAGGTCTAAACCATTTTAAATTTCTTATTTTAATGCAAAAAAGCAGCATTAAGTTTCTAATGCAAATTTAGTGACTTTTTATTGTGATGTCTGTGCTTAATAGTTAATACTAACATATTCATGCATAATGGTTCCATAAAAACTAAGTTATCAGTATACTAGTGACATTTATTGTTCAGATGAGACGCACGCGTTAGCGACTTCGTGCCTACACCAATGCGCATCAATGCGCCTATGTGAAACAAGGTGTCTATCCTGAAGTAAACTTATTCTCAGTGTTTAAGCACATTTTGGACTAGCACTATCTATTTTGCATCTTCTTGATGCCTTTCAATGATATCTCTCTTACTTCATCAAAAAAAAGGAGAGATATTCTGGCAAATGTGGCTATTATTGTATTCTCCTCGGTTGTGAGATAGTTATTCTAATATTGCTGCCGTTCTAAAATGAACCCTGAGTCTAGCAATTTATACGTTGTTCTCTGCAATTTGTATCCACTATTCACTTCTTTGATATTATTTTACAGTTGCTTAATGGTGGAAGCCATTATCTTTCTTGTAAGTTCCTTTCATAAACCATTTTCTATTGTAGCTTCAGTTGATGTGCAACTTTGGGAAATCTAGGATGAACGAGCCTTATCATATGTTTTTTTTTTCGGGGGGGGGGGGGGTGACAAATGTGTGCACTAACCTCTCTTGTTGGTATCTAAGATTATTGTTGTTGAATGTATTAGTGCGTAGAAGCTGGGGACTACTGAGTGTAGTAACTTCTGTTTCTGACATTCTCTAACAATTCCTTATTTAGAATTAAGTGGGTGTATTTCATCTTGTTGACAACTTTCCATTATGCATGCAGATTGCATTGGTTCTGCCTTTAACATCAAGGGACAAATGCAGTGTCCCAACTGTCGGAAAATTGAGAAAGGTCAATGGCTTTATGCCAGTGGCTGTCGTCCACTACCTGAGTTCAACATGGATGATTGGGCCCATGATGAAGACCTATATGATCTGAGCTACGCCGAAATGGTAAAGATGAGTCATCTATTTCCCACTGTTCAGTAATCTAATAGTCAATCTAACCTATCAATAACAACTAATAAAAAGTTTTGTTCTCCTGGTTTTAATGTGGGGCCATTGTACGTTCCTTTATCTGGTCTTCATAAGTTTCTTTTGGATGATGTGGTTCTCCTACTGGGAACTGATTGAAGATTAGTATTAAAGAAGTAGATGGACTTGCCTTATCTGACTCTTGATTGCTTTTTCACTTCTGTTTCTGCTTATATATGCTTACTCTGTTTCGGAGATTATTGCCTAACCGCATCTCCTTGTCATGATGTCCGTACTCAACCATCAGACCTCTTCTTTGTTGCTTTAATCTCTTCTTGTTAACAAGAAATTAAGTTCTTTGAGCTTAGGACTGTTAACTTTGTATTCCACCAAGTCTAAACAATTTGGGGAAAGTGTTTCTGATATACGAGTATGCAGTTTTCTGAGTTTGACAATTTATGATTGTATAACATGATTAATACAAACGGCCTATTGAAGTGGTTTGTGGAACATTCTATCCCTTCTTTTTCCTTGATTAGTATGATAGATTTTTGTCTGGATGTCCTGTCTGAAATTTATGTCATACATAGGTTATTTGCCTCCACAACTTACCGTCCTGTGCTTGTCTCCAAAACTTACCTGAAACAGTTAGGTTGTAGCCATAATATGAGATATCCTGATCTTTCACATTACCACAAAGTCATCTGCAGCAACTTACTGAAAGGGTAAACCTACACTGGTATTCTGAATCAGTTGCCTGAAGAATTCCAGCATATTATGAGATTCAACTTGTAAAAACCCATGAGTCTTAGTATTTTTTCAACAAAATGTTCTCTATATTTCTGTCCATCAGAATTGCTGATTCTATCGCATCATTAATATCCATTTGACAACACAATTCCTTGGAGAACTTGGGGTCGCCTTTATGCAAGGGGACGTCAATTCCTTCAGTGGAAATAGGAAGCATGTACATTAGAAGAGCGAGTTGGTGCTCTGTTTACTGATATAACACTGACTGCTATAAAATTGGACCTGGGTGTGAGGACTTTCGTTTTCAATGATTTGTCAATTATTTCTGGTAGCAAGAAACTACTTCAATTGGTGTGTGTAAAGTTCCATTTCTTCTGTCCATTGCTACAGGAAAAACATTTTTTTTTTATTATGGTGTGTGTAAAGTTCCATTTGTCCTGTCAAATTCTTTTTCCTTCTAGTGTTTTTCCTGTTGCTACAGGAAAAACATTAAAAAGAAAAAGAGAAGTCCTGCTTGGCTCATGAACATTTGTTGGTGCATTGCTAGTGCCTAAATATAACTTTGCTTTTCTCTTGCCTTTCTTTTCTGTCTGTGATCTGTTTATTGTTGATTGTTTTTCTTCTCAAGCCAATTATTAAATTTTACTTACTAAACGTTGTATGTCCTGTACGAGGTTTTGCAGTCATTTGGAGTTCACTGGTGTCCTTTTAGTGGATTAACTCGGCTGCCATCGTCTTTTGAGTAAGAAACCATTTTACTCATTTTATGGTAGAGATTAGTTGTGTTTTTTAACTCGTTCACAATTTTGTTATTGATGATTTTGCCTCATTAGGCGAGCTTGTAATGTTGAAATTGTACTGTCTGCTTATATAGTCTTGAACGAGAATGCTGCCATACTTGTAGTTTGAAGTCGGATAGGCTAGTGTAGCATGTGCATATACACCAGTGATTAATCGAAACTCATAGAAGTGAAAAACCCAAGTAAATGGCCCCATGAACTTTGGCATACAAAAGATGGATCATTCTCTCGCAGTTAGCTGTTCTAGGTTTTCATGGTTATGTGGATTGAGCATAGTGCAAGAACTTTCAATGATCATTTTTAGTACAACATGCCTGTATACACTGGCTTTGTTTCCTTCACTTTTTGGTTGACGAAGTAGTTTTTTTGTAGATTAGTTTGTCTTCTGTCTGCATCAATAGATCGAATACATGATGGAACTTTTACTTAGGATTAAGATATTAACGCATATAGTCATCTTCTGGATGTTCTTCTTCATCAGTAATTTTTCTTTCCTATGAAAAATTACTTAACTTTCTTTTTAAATCAGTGGTTTACTTGGTATTCTTTCTGTTAGACCAGTTAATGAAGGTAACTTATACGTGGAAGGAATCAGTTATGTTGGATTTGTAGAGATGAGATACTGGTGATACCATGGTAGAGTTCATCAGTTCCTACATAGTTGAAGGAACAATACTTTTGCTCTTTGCTTCTGTACGTATTGCAAATGCTATAGCACCATTGCTATGTTTTCTTTCTTTTCCATATTGAGGCTGAGTTACAAGCTGAGTTTGAATACACTGTGTGCGGTGGAAATATACCATTCATTAGAACATTTTACATCTTCCTAGTTATAAAAACTGGCCCATTGAGCTAATTTGAGTTCACAATGTTGATGGGTTTCCTACTGGGACTAATTAACCTCAAGTGTGTAAGGATCCCAATGTTTTGAAGGGCCTTGAAGTATGATATGCCCTCAGATCGTTTCTTTCTTTTTGATGGGACAATGAGTTGAGATTATCACATCTTTTGCGTCATTTTGATGCTAGCTAATTTGATTTATGTCCGGATAAGGAATATAAGAAGCTCTTAGCTTCCAGCATTAAATTCTAGTGGATCAAATGGAAGTACACTTGTCCACAAAAAGAAGTAAAACTACAACTTTTAACTGAACAAACAATAGGGAGAGTCACAAATGGTTAGGGTACAGCGTATTTTTGTCCTCTAGAATTAGCTGCAATCTGTACTATCTAGACCGCCAGGCTAGAATTGTAACTGCGTAACATTCCCTGAAAGAAGCACCTGAAAAAGGGGCTTACATACAAGCTACAAGCTCATCGGCGATGTGTTTTGTACTTCCAAAATTAGAATTTATTTCGTTTGGACAATTAGTAAGGGGTTGCAATTGGCTGGGCGAGGGGTGTGGAAGCTTTAATCGGTCGGGCCTATGTGACTCTTAGGTTGGTTGGAGGGGCTGGGCAGTGCAGTACAAGCTGATTGAGGAAAAAAGGAGCGGAAGAAAATATTTAATTTGATAAAAGAAGGAATTTACATAACTAGGTGGGATGGTTGTAAAGGAAAATGAACTAAAAACATTTAATTTGATAAAAGCAAAAGAGATTGAACATAACGAAGCTGGCTGGGCGGAGCAATGTAGGGCAGGTTGTAAGGGGTGAAATTGGATGTGTGAATAGGGGATGCGGTCGTTGGGAGCCTGATATTTAAATTGGAACAGGGTAGAGGAGCAGGGTCACACTCCGCCAAGTTTTGAACATGTGAGCCAACTAAGGCTGGACCAAGTTCAAGTGGGAGCAAGGTATTGCCTTCTTTTATCCTATTAAGACTTACATAGAAAATCATCTAATCTGCTCCAATTTATCACTCTTTTCCTGTTGGATGAAATGTTCAACACCATTATGCTAATAATATTATTTTATACAACTTCTTACAGCTTCCAGAGTCAATTTTATTTATGTAATCAAATTTACACTTCGATTTGATGATTTCTTTACGAATTGAACTAAAATTTTTCGATTCAATTATAACGTTAATATTTTTTTCCACTGCAACTTATGTAATGCATAAGTCAAATTAACATCTTTAGTTCTTCTTGGTGTATCACATGGGACAGAAAGCATAATTAGGACTTCCGTATATCCTATTAATCCCCGTGAAATTAGAGCCCAACTGCGGATCCTAATACTTTCTGTTCTGTGACTGCTTGCTAATCGGTGAGCAAACACTATGTGCCTGCCATTGAGTTTTATTTTATTTGAACAAAGAAAACAAAGCTAAGATCTGATGATGAGAATTATCCCTCTATTTTCTTGTTGTTCATGGGGTAGGGTTGTTTTTCTCCCGTCTTGCTTTTGCTATGCTGTAGATTTTGCTGCTTGTGTCACGTCTAGGCCCTTTCTTTTTCTTTTGCTTCTCTTCTTTTATTTTCTAATAATACTTCCTAACCTATAATTACATGCTTGCAGTGAAGGGGATCTTTCATCTAGTGCATGTAAGGTTTCTGACTCTTTGAATTACAGTGCTAAATCTCTTTGTCATGCTTCAATAATGAGAGTTTTCATTTCTACTTTATAGATCATGATCTTCTCGGTCAGCATGCTATATTTGCTGAACACACGGCTGTATCATCTGCTGCTCATCCATGCCCATATGTTGCCTATGTTGGAATTCACCCATCATCCTCAAATTCGAGTGGAAGTATCAATGATGGTCCTAATTTCAACAATCATTGGAATAGTCCATCTGTTCCCAGTGAGATGCCTGCTTCTTATGCTTTCCCAGGAATGGATGTACATTATCATAGTTGGGACCATCATTCATCTTCTTTCCCCGTGACAAGCAGTCGTGTTGGTACTGCTGATCAGTCCTTGATTCCCTCTGTTACTCAGAGAGCTGCCAGAACCAATGCTGATATCCCAAGACCAGGATCTTTTGTCCCTCCATTCCTTGTTAGTCACGGGTATGATATGTGGAATCACAGGCAATTAATTTGTTTCTTATCAAATTATTATCTAACCTGTTTAAATGTGGGTTTTAATTGTACCTCAAAAAGGAAGGTTCCCTTAACCTTTTTATTTTCGATTTCGGTGGGGATGAGGGGTGAGGGGTGGTGTTTGGAGGAAATATTAAAGAGGAAAAAGACTTGAAACTTTGATTCAAATTTTTCTTGTTTTGAGATCACTTGAGAAACACACCAAGATAGGGGAAGGAGGAAAGCTGTTTTTGTACTCATTTTCAGATTTTTGATTTTGCGTTGCTTTTGCAGTTCTGCTGCTAGAGCTGGAAGTTCAGTTGCCTCACCAATGATACCTCCTTATCCTGGAAGCGCAGCTCGGACCCGTGACCGCGTTCAGGCTCTTCAAGCATATTTTCAGCAACCAAGTAATTCACCAGCTGTACGTGCTCCTGTTATGTCTGCTACGAGACGATCCAGCAATCATAGAGGGATGGCTCAAGTAGGGCCAGTTGCCTCATCATCTGATCAGGCCGGTGGCTTCTACTTCTATCCTTCAGGTTCTTCAGGAAGAAACTTTCAAGAAGCAGAAAATCCTGTATCCAACAGATATTGGGAACGGGAACACTTGCCTGCCTTCCCCTTGAGTCAGGTTGACAGAGATCCTATTTGGGGACCCTTTCACCACACTGGTGTTGGGTCTGATACTGGTAGCCGATCTGGCAGCTACCGCCCGAGGCATGGATCTGAGAGGATGCCGTCCCAGAATCGGTCATGAATTTCTTGTGCTGTTTTGATGAGAACTGTGATCACTGTGAAATGAACCCAATTTATGTATGTTTGAGAAAACAATCATAATGGTTGGAGTCTTGTCAATCTGGCAGGTTCAAACTGTTTTGTGGCCATGAAATGACCCCTTTTTTATGGCCATGGGTTGTGTGATGGGGCGGTGGTGTCCTCTTGTTTCTGTGCCATGTGGGTTATAAATAACATCACAATGTTAATGGCAAAAGTTCAAGCTAGTGGTTGCCTCTATTATCTGCAGTGCTTGATTACACAAATTTCTGTCATATTGGTAAATGGTTTGACATAATACGTGAATGATGAACCAAAATATTGTTTCGGCCGAAGGAAGCTGTTGTTCAGATTCGTTCTATGGTTGAGCACCAACTGCATCCTTCCCTAGGGGTGACAAGGAATATGTGTTGAAGATACTAGACTTTTTAATCATTTTATAGTGGAGATAATGGTTACATGGTATACTTTGAATAAGATAATGCTTATTATCGCAACTCCTTACGGGAGGAGCCAAACATAAGAAAAAATAATGTTCAATTATAATAACTACTTTTGGTACATAAGAATGTAGACCTCAAAATGTTCTTATTTACGGAATAGTATTGGAAAATTTCACCAAATTATCGTTTACTTGGCCATTATCTGCCTATTTCCTAAAGTAACTTTCTCACATTAAATTTTTAGCATTTTTTATACAACTAAAAAATTTTAGAGAAGAATTTGAAATGATCAACCGAAAAAAAGAATCTTCGTGAAGGCCTGAAGTGTATTGATCCACAAGAAGTCTAGTGATCAAACAACTCGTACATTGAAAGATTTGAAAGCATCGTAATGCAGTTTATACTACATTAGCAAGTCTACAATGTTTAAGTAACATATATAAATAAAAAGGGTAGTTGCCCACATAAGGTAGCATGATTTGAAAAAAGATGGTTGTGATCTATTGTTATTTGAGAAACTGGAAATTGAGAATATGATCAAAGTATTATTTAAATTTTAAAACATAAGTTAGAAGGATGAGAAGAGCATTTAAACTACGAGGGATCTCACTAGAGGAAAAGTTCAATATATTTAGAAGGTAGGGTTAAAAACTTCAAAATAACTCGTGTTTTGAAAACCCTCATTCAACTAAATAAGACTCGGAAAGAATTTACGTTAAATTTAGATTATGCATTCAATAAGTCACAAAGACGAAACTCCTTTAATGAATCATCATAGAATGAACATGAATTTAATAACCCCGACTATATGTTCAATCCCTATTATAAGTGTTATAATATTTTCTCATTTATAATATTTGAGTAGGAAAAGAATTTAGAATATTCAACTGGAAAACTCATGTATAAGGAGATCATTTGTGTGTTGTTAATCAAGCCAATAAAAACGCTCACTCTTCTTATCTAGTCTCATAGTTTTCTCCCATCTTTTATCATGACCCAAATCAACAGGCCATTTTGGAGACACTTCAGATTCCTAAAACTCATTTTTATAGGTACCATTGTAAAGACATGGGAAAGTATAAATTGGATTCAGTTGTGAAATTGCTGCTATAAGAAAATAGATTGTGCTTTTATCTTCTTTTTCTTCTTTTATTTAGTGAATTTTTTTGGCACACTGAACAATAAGTCATCAGCTAATAATTCTAACTAGCAAATCGAGAAATGACAAGATTAGTTTAAGCTTTATAAACAATTAGGTAGCTTAAGTCAATTGCCGAGCCTTGTAACTGGGGCTTGTAACCAAGTGGGGCAATAAAGTGCTTGGATGTTGAAGAATGGGCTTAGTAGATGCGAAGATTGTTGGGCCTGTCTACTCTCAGCAAAATTGGGCACGTCTCACAATTCTACATGAATTGCCAGCATTACAAACCCAAATGATTCCGAGGTAAAGCTTGAGGGGCCTCGAGGCTGTGGCGAGGACTACTTACCACACCTGTTGGAGAGGCACATCACTTTCGCAAAAACGTGCCTACTGGGCTTATTCCAACACACAACCACTTTTTGCAACTTAAAACTACAAAATAATAATAATAAAGAGGAAGAAAATATTAAAATTACAATGAATAATTACATTTTATAAAACATAAGAATTGGTTTTAAGTGCTTTGCTTCATAATTAGTAAAAGGGATTTTTTCATTTCTATACACTATTGGAAACTTTATTACCCTAAAGGTTCATGTTTAGTAAATTAC
Organism: Nicotiana attenuata; assembly: GCF_001879085.1. Classification (NCBI taxonomy): domain Eukaryota; kingdom Viridiplantae; phylum Streptophyta; class Magnoliopsida; order Solanales; family Solanaceae; genus Nicotiana; species Nicotiana attenuata. Next base: position 1,135 of record NW_017676103.1, on the reverse strand, counting down.
CATACCTACACAAATTTTGTTTACAAAATATATACATTCCACCTTAAAAGGTTCCCAATCCATTATTTTAAGGGATTTAGTTACACCCTTTTCCTTTTTTTTCTCCTCTTCTCTTTCTATATTTTTCCTCCGCCTTAAAATACAGTAATCTTCCTATACGACCCAGTTATATACATTATCATCTGTTTAACTTTTGGTCTATTAGCCAAAAGCCTTATTTTTCCTATACGAAAATTTAGTCAAAAATATTTACACAAAAGAGAAATAGAAACCCATCAAGAAATTAAAGTCAAAGTGCAGATGATAGAAGTCAATATCATGCAAAACAGAGCATCTCATCAGAGACCAGAATAAACTTCCAAGATTCATACATAAGAGATGGCCATTAAATCGTTTATAACTATCAACGATTTGCGTAAAAAGAAGAACCCATGAAAGAGACATTCTTAGAATCACACAGAAAAAAGGAGGAGAAAACAAGGGAATCAAAAACAGATTACATACATTGGAAACGCAGAAATACGAAAAGAAAAGACAAAATTAAGAAATTATTGGTAGCGAAAACGACCAGGATTAGAATCAAAGTTACACATGCAATCACAATTACATGATCTTAAATGGGCATAGTATAATCTTAAATGCAAATTTTATACAAATTTTATACGACATGTCTTTTTGTATATTATGTATCTGATTTATACATAGTAAAAACAAATTTCATACAACTAATTATATATTATACAATTTATCTACAACTTATCTACAACTTTCACACATTATTTCTACCCAGTTAAATACAACTACAATAACATACAACTTAAATACAAATTTTATACAATATGTCTTTTGTATATTTTGTATCTGATTTATACATAGTAAAAATAAATTTCATACAACTAATTATATATTATACAACCTATCTACAACTTATCCACAATTTTCATACATTATTTCTACTCAGTTATATACAACTTCAATATCATACAACTTAAATATAATTTTTATATAATGTTGTTCAACTTTCATACAATAGTTAAATAAATAAAAGAAAAATATATAAACAACAGAATACAATTTTTCTACAATTTTACTATAATTTCTGCAGTATAATGTATGTCATGTCTTCTTCTTCTTC
>NW_017676102.1:0-52106 GCF_001879085.1 Nicotiana attenuata | reverse complement strand
AATTAATTAAACCCAGGCCCAAATTACCCCAGCCCAAACCTAAAGACCTCTACCCGGCCCCAAACCCCTCTAATCTTGGCCGTTGATCTCTGAGATCAACGACCCCCGTTCATTTTTTCCATTTTTAACTCAAACAACCCCCTAACCCTATTCATTTGTTACAATCAGCCGCCCTTAGATCCCCTTCTTCTCGGGTTCTCTCTGAAACTAACCCTAACCCTAGCGCCGTCACCTAAATTTTCCCCCAAACCCTTTGACTATTACCCGTTCCATGGGGTTCCCTGGTGATTTGAGGCCCTACCGGCCTCTTACCTCTTCTGGTTGTTCGCTTTTGTTGATTCATGAAGGGATCTCGAAGAGATCCAACCCAGATTTTGTTCGAAACCATTTAGGAATCCAGTTATGGCCATCTCCGTTTGTGAGTACTATTATCTTGTGTTTATGGCTTGAATCTCTGGTTCCAAAGCAGATTTTCTTTTATCTCTGCCACTTTCTCAAAACCCTCATCTCTTACACTTTGAATGTGTTCAAATCCTAGTAGATCTGAAACGTTTTCGAGTTTATAAGCTATCTTTCTTTAAAAATTTTCAAATTCTATGTGTTCAAATTCATGCCAGGGGATTCGACCTCTTGGAAGAGATCAAGCAGGCGAAGGCGAAAGAATACGATGCTAAATTCCTTCTATCCGATGCCGAGGATGGCGAGGATGGGGCCGTCGGGCCATAGTCCCAAAGGGGGACGTAGATTTCCTTTTCTGATTCTGTACATAGTACTTTCAAAGTATGTTGTAAATGGAGCTTGTATTTTTTCACACGTATGTATAAAGAGGAGACCTCGCGGTTTTGTTTCTCCTGCATTTCTTTTTGCCTTGATTTTAGCCAGATGAACTGGTCTTTAAGTTGAGAGGAATCCTTAGATTCGTGGTATGGCCCTGGGGCTCATTAGGCTGGCCCGTAGGCTCTTACACGCTTGGTCGATGCGACCTTTAGTGTAAGCCTAGGACAATGGCTCTTACGCTTTTGCTCTTAGGAAGATTTAGTTAACTGTTTTGGGTTCAGTCTCCGAATCGGGTTTCGACTTGAGCTCATTCGAACCTCAAGTTTTTGAATTTAAAGCTGGCCCTTAGGCTCTTATGCATTGGTTCGGTACGACCTTTTATGCGGGCTGGCGACAATGGCTTTTACGCCTTGGGTCGATGCGACCTTTTATGTGGGCTGGCGGTAATGGCTCTTACGCCTTGGGTCGATGCGACCTTTTATGTAGGCTTTATTTCTCCCTCGATAAGGAATTTTTGAGTAGTGTTTGCCTGACTCTTCGACGGTTTAATAAAAAACCTCGATTGCAAGTCGTTATACGGCGATCATCGAGCACATCAGGAGGTTTGGCTTGGAGGCCGAGTATCTCGAAGCCAGTGTTTAGGAGCTGACATGGTCGAAACTCTTTTGCCTATGTCGAGGGTAGCCTGTTTAAACGGTTCTTTTCGAAGTAGATTCGAAGTATTTGAAGGCCTGTGATTTTGTAGCGACGGTTTGGCGTCCCCGAGTCGCGTTAGTTTGGCTGGTACAGCCTTGCGACCATAGTCGTTTGTGTTCGGCCGGAGCCTTTAAGTCCCGAGTGAAGTAGTTTCGGCGTCTATATCGAGGTTATGCCTATTTAGGGGTCTTACAAGTTCGATATATAGCCTAAACTTTGAGATCAGGTTTATGCCTTTAGTAAGGTCTTACAAGTTTTACATGCCTTTGAGGTCTTACAGTTTTGGATACTTGGTACAAGTATGGTTCATGCCTTGCTTCAGGTCTTATAGATATGTCGTTGCCTTATGTAGGACTTACGAGATCGAGGCTGCCCATTTGGGGTCTTACGGCCTCAAATTTTTGATAAGTCGATTGAGATGGCGATTGACGGCAGTCCCCGAGTTATCGAGGATTTCTCGGCTCGGGAGCCATTGCGATGAAGATGGCGATTGACGATAGTCCCCAAGTTATCAAGGTTTTTTCGGCTCGGGAGCCGTTACTTGCAAACTTGGTATTGCCTCATTGAGGGCTTACGATTCCGGAGTTTCCGACCCGGAGGTCATGTGGCTTTGAGTTTTCGACGCTAATCCCCGAGTGTTCTGGACATTTTTGGCTCTGGAGCTATTTTGTGATCTAGATGTTGCCTCATTGAGGGCTTACGAGTTAGGAGCTCCAACCCGAGGGTCGCATTGTTTTGAGTTGTTGACGCCAGTCCCTGAGTGTTCGGGACGTTTTTGACAGAGGAGCCATTTTTGCAAAAATACCGAGTTTCTTTTGAAGCGTGAAATGCTTTGATGGAAAGTATTCTTCGATTACTTGGTACAAGTATACATGTTTTCGCTGTCAGGGGCCTGGTTATTCTATACGGACACGGTTCGTTCGATCGTTTGGCCCGGTACATCATTTTCCTATCGAGACCCCATTCGGCGTATCTTGGCTTCTCCGAGTAGGTGACCTTCCGGGGGGACGCCCCCCAGTATTCGAGGTTGATTGCAAAAGAAGCCTTGAATACTTGTTGAGTCTTCCTTAGGTAGCATGTGGATGTTGCCTCGTTAAAAACCTTTCCAGTAAAACCTTTTTTGGGATAAAAACCTGGTCGAAGGAAAAAAGTGCAACGGATGCTTTAAAACCTTAGGGTCCTCGAGCTGGGTTAGCATTTCGACTGTCTTGGTCGGACACCTGCATAAAGGTTAGTACGAGGTGTAAATTGAAAGGTAGATGGTCATACCTTAGTGGTGATGCCGCTTTGAGCCTCGGTATGCCTTCAATTATTTGCTCGAAGGATGCGGAACCTTCCTTTGTTTGTTCGTTCAGATACAGCCGAGAATATGCCTCGTGGTCGCTATTTCTCTGTTTGTTTATCCTTCAGCCCCTTGATGGTGGAGATATTGGTGTTTTGGGTTATGCCGGCCACATTGACTGGTATGGCGGTTTCCCCTTTCATTGTTTTGTTCGCCGTGCTGAGTCCACATTGACGGACTTCGAAAGGCGGTCATAATTTGGTCAAGCAGTCCGAGCTGCTCTGCCATCTTCGATCTGATAATATTGGCCGAGCTACTAGGACCTACAAGTACATATTTAATTCGAAATGTGTTCACAAGAAAAGGAGTTACCAGTGTGTCATTATGGGGCTGGGATAGAGCCTCGAGTTCGCCTTTCCCTGTGGAGGGATGTTTTTGTTCTTGTGACCGCGGGTTCCCGCAGAGCGCCGACGCCCTAAAAGATCGTATGGGCGACATGTTGCGGCTTATTTGCGTTGTTCTTTTTGGTCGCCTCTCTTTCCCGGAACTGATTTTTGGCTCGGTCCTGAGAAATTCCCGGAGGTGACCTTTGCTGAGCAGTCGGGCTACCTCTTCTCGGAGTTGTCGCCAATCTTCGGTCCTGTGACCGTGTGTGTTATGAAATTCATACACTAAGTTACGGTTCCTCTTCAAAGGATCTGATTGTACAGGCCTTGGCCACCTGGTATCTCTGATTTTACTGATGGCGAACACGATGTCTGATACATCGACGTTGAAGTTGTATTCCGACAAACAGGGTGCTTTCGTCGGCCCTGTGTACCTATCAAACCCGGCTCTGTTGACGAGTCCCTGAGGATTCTGTCCTCGATCCATCCTTCGATCATTGCGGGGTATGTTGCGCCTTGGGGCGTTTCTCCTATCTTTGGTGTATGGCTGGTACCATTCTTTGTTTGGCTTTGGCTCCTTCGCCAGAAGCCTGCTTGGGTATACCGAGCCCGAGGGGGCTCCTAGTTGGTCGTCCTACACCCTAATTTTCGACTGATATCGGTTATGAACGTCCGACCAGGTCAAAGCGGGATATTTAATCAGATTCTATTTCAGCTGCTTCGAAACCACCGAGCTTCATTCATTCAAACCTTGAATGAAGGCCTGCACTGCCCAGTTGTCGGAGACTGGTGGTAGTTCCATTTGAAAGCGAGATACGAACTCTCGCAGCATCTAATTCTCTCTTTGCTTAATCTTGAAGACGTCGGATTTCCTTGTTGCTATTTTGATGGCACCAGCATGTGCCTTAATGGACGAATCCGCCAGCATGGCAAATGAATCTATCGAGTTTGGGGCCAGGTTGTGATACCACATCATTGCCCCTTTAGAAAGAATTTCCCCGAACTTCTTCAGTAAGACGGACTCGATCTCGCCGTCTTTCAGGTCGTTGCCCTTCACTGCACAAGTGTAAGAGGTAGCGTGCTCATTGGGGTCCAAGGTTCCGTTATATTTCGGAAGGTCTGGCATTCTGAACATCTTTGGAATGGACTTCGGGGCCGCTTCCTGTGGGAACGAATTTTGTACGAACTTCTTTTAATCCACACCTTTCAAGATCGGGGGTGCGCCCGAAATTTGGTCGACCCTGGAGTTGTAGGTCTCGACCTTCTTGTCGTTGGCCTCTATCTTTTTCTCGCCCGATTCTATCCTCCTCGTGAGGTCCTCGAGCATCTTTACGATGATGGGGTCGGCTGCCGATCCGTTGTCGCTTGATCTCTCCGGTACCTGCTCGACTGGGGAGCCGTTCCCGGTGCTACTGTGCTGGGAGTTTTCTGGTGACTTTGCAGCTGAACAATAGCCAGCTGTTGTGCCTGCAACATTTCAAAAATAACGTGAAGGCTAACCTCCTGTTCTTCCCTAGTCGGGGTTTTCTGAGCTTCTTGTTGGTCTCCTTGGTGCATGCTCCTGTTAGTGTGGGAGCTTATATCGACGTCTTGGGCGTCGCGTGAGACCGCGTCTACAGGAATTGGCTCTGGTGCGTTCACAAGGTTTCGTGATGGTACCCCAACACCTGGAACATCCATACCATTTTTTCCATGGTTCTCAAGATTGTTGTTTACTGAATTAGACATTTTGACCTGAAATCAAAGATCTTGGGCAAGAAAAAGTGTGAAAGATAACTTGCATTGTGTAGTGAAACTAGCAAGAAATTAATCACTATTATTTTTAGTCCTATGGTGGGCGCCAAACTGTTTACCGTGAAAATGGTAATAATAATTAAATTTGATTTTGTGAGGTTCTAAAAATACGTGATCTATTTTTATGCTAGTTGTAAGCAGTTGATGCTATGTGAAAGACTTAGAAGCGTGATAAGAGCTTAAAAATGAGATATTGACCAAACCGAATCACTGTCAATTGGGGCCTCGAGATTGCTTATTTGGGGCCTCGAGGTTGAGTCGGATGCTCGGCTGAGAGCAATCGAGGGTAGTCGATGGGCGACTAATAGTTGTAATAAGATCAATGACGGCTCTTTATAGCCAATAATAAGCAATAAATGAAGAACAATAAATAGAATATAATGAATGTAAGCAATAAATGAAGCAATGAACTCAAGAGAATATGTTAGAGAGCAGAGAGAATGTTCTTGTGTATTTAGTATTGAGCATCAGGTGTTTACAAAATGACAAGGATCCCCTTTTTATAGGAGGGGGAATCCCAACATAGTATAAATGCATTAATTACAAAGATATGGGGCTGGTACAGCCATTTAATGCCTTGATTCGCTTTCTGACTAGCCCACTAGACTAGGCCAGCTATATGTACGCGCCTTGGGAACTCCACCTTGATCCGCCGAGACCGCTAATTCACCTTGCCTCGGGGCCGGTCATCATTTATACTATCTCGAAGTCGCCCATCGAGAATTCTCGGGGTCGATTTCTGATAACCCTCGAGATGCCTTGATACTCGTGAAATCGAGCCGTCCATTTCTACCGTATACATTTTTCTTTAAAGGTTTTCTGCTTTCCTTACCATTAATCGATCCTAATGTTTCTCTAAAACTAGGGTTCCATTTCTTCTTGTTTCTGAAAAACCTTTTCTAAAAGTTTCTGCGTGTTTGAAGCTGGTAATCTTTACTCTTATGTTCTAGTCCTTTGTTTGTTCATTTGTCTCACTATCCGCTTCAATTTTTCTCGCTATTGTTTATCTCTGTCAATCGAAATAGATTGACTTATTTTTACTTAGGTTTCGAATCATATTTTCCTGTTAAAATTAGCACTTCCCCATGATCTGATATTTAAGTTGTTATCCAGCTTCCAAGATTTATAATACTGCTAGATAGAGATTAATTAGACCAAAAATAGATCTCCCAATTCAGACCATATTTCATTATTGGCTTTTGGGCCACTATCTACATATAATTTCAAACAATGGCACAAAAATAAAGGGAAGGTCATCGTTGTCGTCAATATGAAACATCTAGCAAGAGGCATCAAAATTCAAAAGTTTGGCAATAATCATACCGTCTAAAATGCTCTCTAGTGACATTTTTTTCTAGATATAGATGCCTTTACTGAATCTGATTTCTCCCTTGAAGCCAAAACCCATACGCCAATCCAATCCGCCACTACGATGGAACTGTTATGAAGTATGAAGCATTGGCACTGTTTGCGTGGTTGTGACTGTTGGATTAGGGCGCATGCTTTTCCATAACAGTTTATGAAACGTTGGTTTTTTTTTGTAGGCATTATTTTTCTTAACGTTAAACATATTTTTTAATTAGTTTTTAAAAAAAGGCATTTTGGTAATTCAACTTTTAAGTTAAGGTCTTCCTGTTTTTAATATTATACAGATTAGTCTAATCTATGGTGTTTAGACTTATTGCTTACCTTATTTAACTTCAATCATGCTTGCTGACCAATTTCGTATGAGATTCTCCATGATTTAAGTGATATTAATTGATTAGGTTAACCCTAACTGACTGGTTAATTGATTTGCATACTTTATTTATGTGTCGTTAATTTTCCTTGCCTTATTTGTTTACTCCGCTCAAAGCTATATAAGCTTCACTCTCTTTCTTTAAACACACACACACATACATAGAAAAGTACACAAAGTTTTTGTTCTCTTCCTTTATCACAATCTTCTACTCTTTGCTGTTACGTTGTCTAGCCGGCTGGAAGCCAAGGCAAGACCTTTGGACCCTGTTTGCTTCACTGTTCTATTCCAAATTCCTAACTGGTATGCCTCCACTTTACTATCATTCAAACCTCTGTATGATTTAACTTGTGTACTTCCTGTTCTCAGCATGTCTACTTTCATGTTATTGAATCAGTATGTTCTTTGTTATCAGCCTGCCTAATTTTAGCTAGACCTATGTGCTTCATGCTAATACTCTTAATCAACATGCCTTATTTACATATGATTAGACTAAGAGGGTTTCTATTTCCAGCATGTCAGCATGCCTGCTTCTAGTAATTAGACCTATGTATTTTCTTGCTTTCAGCATGTCTATATGTCTGCCTCTATGCTATTAGACCTATGTCTACTTGCCCCGTTCTAAGTGCTCATCCTTAACAAACCTCTGATTAAGTCATGGTCTCTATGCCCTCAACTCTGCTTGCTTTTCTGTGTGATTGTCTGATCCTAGCATGTTGTCTTATGATCAACACCTGCCTGTATGTTAACCTAGTAATAGCTAAAGGATCAAGACCATGAGAAACCTTGTTAAACTAATTGATCCTATCTGTTGTTGATTGACAGGGTTCAAGGCTAAACCCCTTTTGTTAAATCTGGACAATATGGGCCTTTGCTTTGTGACAATGTTTCTGCTGAGAGCCTTTGTTTTAGAATGTTTCTAACAGTTTTTTTACTCCTGAATTGTTTCACTCTCAAACTGCTTTACTTCTGAACTGTTTTACTTCTGGACTGTTTTACTTCTGAACTATTCTTAAGACTATTTTTAAACTTTCAAGCACTCTCACTCCTACTCTTAGAATACTTAGGATTCTGCCCCTTTGTGTGTTCTGCCTAGGAATCCATGAGATTCCTCCGAACTCTGGCACACTGGCGGTGGCCCTTCCACATTGCAAAAAAACTACTTCTCTTTAAAAGGATCTTGGTGTGAGCATTACCCGGGGTCCCTGAGGCCCTTGGGAACTTTGAAACACTAGGATACCCTCTCTTGGGCACTATGAGATATGGTACTTTGGACTGTTTGAAGGCCTGGTTTTTCCAGGTTTACTTTGGGCCTATCCAGGATCCCTATAGTATAGTATTACTTATTTATATTATTTATTCATGGTCTGTAATAATAATTATTGTAAATAAATATTGGAGATATTAGTAAAAGGGAGGGATATTTATATATTTGTGGGCAAATCGGGTAGAAATCATGCTCTTAGGATTATTACGGCTATTCGCTTGCATTAGAAATCATGCTCTTAGGATTATGATGCTTGTCTACTTGCATAAGAAACCATGATTATAGGTTGTTTTGTGCACTAGAGAATATGATTATAGGTGCATCTGTTTCCGAAACTTCTGCTTTCTAAAAGTTCTGTATAATCATGTCCACTTAGAAGTCCTCTACGTTGCTACTAATCCTGCCTAATAATCACGTTCATTGTTTTATATGTATTAGAAACCATGCTTTAGGTTTTTACTACATTTACCTAAATACCATGTCTATATTGTATAAATCAGTAACTACCTTGTCTATAAAGAAAGGTTTTAAAAATAGTCCTAACACCTAGATATCTGTTCGTAAAGATAAATGCGTATGAAATCAATCCTGTAATGTTCAGCACTTAGACAGCATGTTTGTAGAACATAACGAATAAAATCTGCCTGTTAAAAATTGTTTGTTCGCCTATTAAGACTCTGAATACGACTAGATATCATGTTATAGGACATCTCAGATCCACACCTAGGCAAGCCTGTAGGGTAATCAAAATCTTGCAAAAATGTAAAACCGTGCTTTGTTATTTGTGAATTGCCCAGATTCAGCAAGCCCTAAAATCAGTAGGCAAACTGATTAGGTCTCTATTGCCTCGCTTTAATACAATGCTGCATATATTCTGTTTGTCATGCTCACCTAGATATCCTGCTCTAGGATCCTCTGAAATATCTGAAATATTGCTGTTTGAGACGTGCTATTGTCTGTTTGTGTGAGGAGGTAAAAGTGAGCCTTTAATTGACCCTATATGTGAATGTCCTACTTGTTTTTGCTTGTCGCTTAGATTTTCTCCTTTTAAGTAATTTAGGAGAGTCTAGAACAGCCTTAATTAGAGCCCTAAACACCTCCAAGGCCATAGGGAAGGGATGGGTAATGCACGCATAGAGTACGTGTAATTAGAATCGCTTATATAACCATTAAGGGGAGGGTAATTGGGTAGTAAAGGATATGATGACCTGTGCGCTAATGCTATATGTAGAACCCCAACTTGGGGACGATTACCAAGCATTGCACAGAAGTGATCCTATAGGTTAAAAAACCTAGGACCCCTTTTACCCCTTGTTTTAAACAAAATATCTGTTTGTCTAAATTACTTTATTTGCTTAAGACTAATTCACCTAATTCGAGTTTGGCCGGGACCCACCGTTGTGGACCTCGAGGGGTGCCTAACACCTTCCCCTCAGGGGTATTTCGAGCCCTTACCCATTCTCTGGTAACACAAACTGGTTTATGAGTTATTTGCTTTAGGTGCCCTAACGCACCTTAAATCCGTTAGGTGGCGACTCCTCAAATTCATACCCAATTCCCAAAAGGAAATGAGTTATCCCAAATAAATGTCGAAAACCCGAACTCCGCGAGGAAAAAAGGGGGCGCGACATCATGGCGACTCTGCTGGGGATATATTAGGCTCTTACCATAACGAACTTGTTTTTGTGAATTAGTCTTAAGCATGCCTTATTTTGTTGATACAACCTTCCCTCTCCCCTTTACTTGGATTTAATTGCTTATCTCTCAAGCATTTATGATTTCTTTTATTTCCTGAAACTGACTTGTCTCCTTGTTTTTTTTACTGTCTTTCAATTATTTAAATACCACATTTATCATTTTTTTAAACGTGCAAATATTTGACAACATGCTATTTATTGCTGCATAAATCATGCTCAACATCATATTCCACTCGTGCGTAATCCATCCCATAGCAACGCTTGATGAGTGTGTGTGCTCTTCATATATATATCACCCACTAAATATGAAAAGGCGTATTTGCGGTAAAACTAGTCGGTCAACAGTGCAATCGACGGTTCCGTGCCTTTCCCCCTCAAGTTGTCCGCTTGAGGGTCCCAGTCAAGACCTCTATAGCAACCTTACTCTGATTAATTGTGCATGCATCATGGCCAAACCTAGCCGGGTTAATATGTTGTCCATATAATAACCGTTTAAGACAAGCCTCGTCCAAATGTCCATCGGGTTTTCCATACCAACGGACACAACCACGATTGTGTGCATTAATTTGGAGAAATAAGTTCCAATATGCTAATCATTGTTGTATAAATAGTCGGATCTGGAGGGGGAAAGGGCCTAACCATATTTTGTTTTGCAGAAAATGAGGCACGAAATCCCCCGGTTCGGCATGGTTAGTAACATACCATCAGCATTGCTAGATTGGTGGAGGGATCTTCCATCAAGTGACCGAAATCATGTGAAAAGGGTCTTAGGAAATTTGCCTTCTTTGTGGGACCTCCAGCCAAACAAAATGTTGATCGAGGCTGCCACAATGTTCTGGGACAAAGAAAGAGCCGTGTTCCGCTTTGGAAGCATAAAAATGACCCCTCTCTTGGAAGAAATAGGGGGATTTGTTGGGCTACCTTGGAACAACCATGGTTTATTGGCACCTGAAAATTGCACTACTAGGGTATTTCTTAAAATGATGGGGTTGAAGAAAAATGATGACTTAGAGTGCCTGAAAAACTCCTACGTACCCTTCGACTTCCTCTATGAACGATACGGTCACAACAGGTCTTACCGTATTTTCGATGATGAATTCTCCATCACCTCCTTGGGGTGGATTCACCGTAGGGTCTTTGTGTTCATCATGCGTTTTTTGGGCATGCTAGTGTTCCCGATCCAAGGGGACAGAATCCATACCAGACTGGCCATGGTGGCCAAAAATTTGATGGAATGGATCGAGGGGCAGACATATACCATTGTCCCTATGATCATTGCAGATATGTACCGGGCCCTAGAGCGCTTTCAGAAAGGGTACAGATACTTCGAGGGTTGCAATTTGCTGTTGCAGGTTTGTTTGTTAGAACATCTCCAAAGGGGTCAATACCGTCAAGAGTTTCCACGAAGGCCGTGGAATGATCATATAGCCTTCCACCACCCCAAGAAAATGACATATATTCCAGACATGTTTGCTCAACCAAAGGATGCTATAGGATGGGTGCAGTTTTTCAACAATCTGACCGAGGACCAGGTTCAATGGATGTTCGAGTGGTTCCCTACCGACGAATTCATCATCAGATCCAGGGATGTTCCTTACTTGGTACTGATCGGGTTAAGGGGCATATACCCTTATGCTCCCCTCAGGGTTATGAGACAGGCAGGCAGGAAGCATGTCATACCACGGGTTGCTAAGATGAGTGACTTCATAGCTGATTTTCAGGGTGATGCCATTCCATACAAAAATGAAGCACAACACATATGGCACTTGAAGATTATCGTAGAAAAGGATACTATTGAGCTAGATCGATATGATGCTGGACATGCATACTTCTACCCCTCATGGTTGGATGATAACATAGGGGGAATATTCGAGCCAAGAGTTGGTCTGGAAACAGGGTCATAGACGAAGTTGCCGAAGCACAGGTGAAATATAAGAAACTGCGCAAAAGAATCCACGAGTCTGAAGCCGAGCATATGGAGCAACATATGGCTGATATGGAAATGACTAATGAGTGGAAAGAGAGGGCTATTAAATCTAGTGAAAGGTTGGAGTATCTAGAGTACAGTCTGACGGAATTGGAAGGGAAAATGAGGAAGAGAGTCACCGATTTCCAGAACGCTGAAGGAAACGAAGGAGGACATTTGGCAAGGGCATTCCTACTACTGAACCTGCGCAAACTGGGGGATCTGATCGACAAGAGCATCCAGCGCCTGGAGAAGGTCCTTCTGGGAACAAGTAGATTAGGTTTACTTGCTTTTCAAATGTAATAAGGCCAAGTGCCATTAATGACTTATCTTATTTAGTGTCGTTTTGGGTCGTCTATCTTTACATTAATGAAATGAGGCAATTATTGGCACTGAATTTCTCCAAATCTATTTGTCGCTAGGCCTGCCTCGGGCACAACGAGGCTCCCAAACTAGGACATGAATTTACATTCCCGCAATATGTGTTTAAATATTGCAGACTTCTTCAAAATCCCTACTCACTTGTTTACCTTTTGTATTATTTTTTATTATTCCCATCCCCTAAAGGTTGGTTCGTACATATTGGCATCATCAGCATATCACACCAGATCTAGTGGCCCTCCACCTCCTCCTCCTCCTCCTCCTCCTCCAAATAACACGAAAAGCAGAGGAAAAACTAAGATGGATGACTTAAGTGGTATTCGAAAGGAAAATGCTGAGAATGTGGAAACTTCAGACGGTCGAAGCACTCCGGCCCAGAATGAATTGGTTCTGCAATTAGAGCAGAAAATACTGGAGTTACAAGGAGAACTTGAGCAGGTCCGCAACCTAGCAAACCTCTCTCTCACTCTAAACGTCCCCGAAATCAACCAATAAAATACCAAAAACCCAGCACCTCCCCAATATATGCCTAACCAGCATCCGCAAAATTCTCCCGCCCCAATCAATATGAAACCCCAACTCAAAATCCCAATCCTTTACCGATACCGACTCCTCCACAACACCACCATCAACCAACCCAGTATCCGCAAACCACCACCTATCACACCCCTCAGAACATACCTCACCTTGTTCCCGATCCTCAAAACTCCATCAACGATCACCACTACACCCAAATCCCTGGCACTCACCAAAACAACCCCATATACGTGGAAACCATGCCTCACTCTACTCAACCAATCTCCTATACACCAGAATCCGCTGAGAAGGACCTGCTCATCAAGAACATGGCCGAAGAGCTCATGAAATTGACAAGCCGAGTTCAGGGTGTTGAAGGAGGTAAAGGGATAGAAGGTATGAACTACGAGGATTTATGCATACAACCAGAAGTGGAACTGTTGGAGGGTTACAAACCTCCCAAGTTCGAAATGTTCGATGAAATAGATGATCCCAAGGTTCATCTGAGAACTTACTGTGACAAGCTCGTGGGGGTCGGAAAGGATGAAAGGATTCGAATGAATCTCTTCATGAGAAGCCTTACCGGAGATGCCCTGTCCTGGTACATATGCCAGAACCCTAAGAAGTGGGCCAATTGGGTGAGCATGGCATCAGAATTTATGGATCGCTTTAGGTTTAATACAGAAAATGCACCAGATGCCTTCTATATCCAGAACTTTAAGAAAAAGCCAACTGAGTCTTTCCGCGAGTATGCTACTCAGTAGAGGTCGGAAGCAACCAAGGTCAGACCAGCACTAGAAGAAGAGAAAATGAACAAGTTCTTTGTTAGGGCACAGGACCCACAGTATTATGAAAGGCTAATGGTCATTGAAAATCACAATTTCTCCGATATCATCAAACTTAGAGAAAGGATTGAAGAGGGTATCAAAAGCGGGATGGTGACACATTTTGAGGCACTACAGGCCACAAATAAAGCATTGCGATCAGGCGGCATATCAAAGAAGAAAGAAGTGGGGGCAGTAATTGTGGCTCAAGGCCCAAAATCTCCGCTCACATGCCAAACACCTCTACCAACATACCAAACACCTCCACCCACATACCAACCCTTATCTCCCAGATATTCCCAACCCACCATTGCCTATCACACTTATAACACCTAGCCAACCTACTATCATTCACCTCCAACTCGTCCAAATTACCAGAAACCCCGACCTAACTTTGATCGCAAACCACCCAGACAATACACTGCCATTGCTGAACCCATCGACCAGCTGTATGAGAGATTGAAGGCTGCTGGTTACGTCACCCCTATTCCTACAGTGGCAAAGGAGAATTCATCTCAACAGGTCAACCCAAATAAAACCTGTGCATATCATTCCAGTAGAAGGGGCACACCATTGACGAGTGCCGGACATTGAAAGATAAGATCCAGACATTGATTGATAACAAGGTCATACAAGCGAAGGAAGCTGCACCCAACGTCTGCAACAATCCTCTTCCAGATCATAGAGGTGATGGAGTACATTTAATAGAGACGGACGAAGAATAGGATCCTAAGGGATCAATCGGGCTCATTCGGGAAGGCGATGATTTTAAACCCGCAGTCACACTCACTCATATTGTGGTACAGATACATCCGTCAGTCGAAGTTGAGGTAACTACATCGGTTCCATTTTGAGGTAGAGGTAGCACCACCTGCAGCCACACCCGTTCTATTTGAGGTAGAAGCGGCCGCACCCTTCACAGTGACAGTAGCAACCACACCTACTTTCAACTCTAACGCCATACTGTGGGACTATGTTGTTGAAGCCAGGCAAAAAGGGAAAGCAAAGATGGAAGAATCTGATGCTGCACAAGGAATGACCAGAACGGGAAGGATCTATACACCCGAATGTTTGGGAGGATCGAGCAAGGAGGCTGCTACTAAGCAACCTGTTATTGAAATCGGGCCAGACGATCTCTGGAGGAAAGTACAGGCGAGGGAATAATCACTCGTCGATCATTTAAACAAAACTCCCGCCCAGATATCCATCTTGTCGCTACTGCAAAATTTGGAAACACATAGGAGTGCCCTGATGAAGGTACTAAATGAAGCTTACGTGCCTAACATGGTAGGGCAAGTGCTCCAAAGCCATAAGATCACCTTCCATGAGGATGAACTACCGCCTGAAGGGTTAAGCCACAACAGGGCACTACATATCACGGTACAGTTCGAAGACAAATTCATTGCTAGGGTCCTAATAGATGGGGCTCGAGTCTCAACATTTGTCCTTTAACTACTCTGAATATATTGGGCAAAGATTTCCACGAGATATGGGCAGGAAGTATGAACGTGAAAGCCTTTGATGGGTCTCAAAGGGCCACGATTAGGGAGATTAACCTTTGACTGCAGATGGGGCCAACTTTGTTCGATGTCAAACTCCAAGTGCTTGACATATCAGCTACATACAATCTTATGTTGGGTCTACCTTGGATACATGCCGCTGGGGCCGTGGCTTCCACACTACACCAGGCCGTGAAGTTCGAGTGGAACCACCAGGAGGTAGTCATTCACGGAGATGGGAGTAACCCTATTTACACCAGTCAAACTATCCCGGTCATCGAGAATAGAAGAAGGCTGGGTGGAGAAACTTATCATCACATTGAACATGTCAACGCGATTGAAAAGGACAAGTGGTGGAGTAACAAAATAGAAAGCATACTGGCATGATCTGGGTACGAACCTGGCAAAGGACTGGGAAAGGATCTCCCGGGCATTACTAAACCAATACAGCTGCAACGTCACGACACAACTTTCGGGCTTGGGTACCCGTATACCTGGCAGGAGTATAATGACTTGTCGCCACCATGGCGTGGTCCTTATTACCCTCTTGAGCAACCGATGCCACATCTGGGTCAGACTTTTCATCAGGCCGATACAATATGGGGGACTGCAGAAGAAGAAGCTTTAGCTGGGCGAAGGAACTTGTTCCTGGAAGATAAGGATATGGATTGTAGTGCGATAATTGAGGAGGAGGAGGAAGAAGGCCTCACCATTCAGACTGTGGAGAAGGGAGCTGTCCTCAGGAATTGGACTGCCACACCATCCCGGGCCCGCCGAGCCCCTAGGTAGCTTGGCACATAGCCTAATTTATTTCTATAGCCATGCTAGGCATTTCAAATGTTTTCAGTAATTTTATTTTAGAGACACATTTTGTTTCAAAATAATTGCTCGATTCATCGAGCCGTACTTGTTTTGGGGTATTTTCAAATCTAATCAATGCATTGCTATTTGTCATTCATTATCATCTTTCACATTTTCTTTCTACTGCGTTATTATTACTTTTCCTGATGAACCGATGACTGTGTCATGTAATGAACGCAACATAAGGATAGTGACTCAGGAAAAGAGGACGAAATACCTGAGGAAGTTGTCAGGGAGGTTGAGAACTTTGAGAATAAACCTAAGTCCAACCTGGGTGAGACCGAAGCAGTAAATTTGGGAGACGCCGAAACCGTCAAGGAAACTTGTGTAAGCATTCACCTATCACCGTCGGAGAAAGAAGATTACATTCGCTTCTTGAAGGAATATGAGGATATCTTTGCATGGGTCTGAGCACATCCATAGTTGCTCACAAATTGCCTACCAATCCAATGTGTCCGCCAGTAAAGCAGAAACTCAGAAAGTTCAAACCAGATATGAGCTTGAAAATCAAGGAGGAAGTCACTAAGAAAATCAAAGCTAAGGTTCTCAGGGTAGTTGAGTACCCAACTTGGCTAGCCAACATTGTACCAGTTCTGAAGAAAGATGGGAAAGTCAGGGTGCGTGTTGATTATCGAGATTTAAACAGAGCAAGTCCTAAGGACGATTTTCCACTGCCAAATATACATATCCTGATCGACAATTGCGCCAAGCATGAACTCCAATCCTTTGTAGATTGCTTTGCGGGTTATCACCAAATCTGGATGGACGAAGAAGATGCAGAGAAAACAGCTTTCATCACACCGTGGGGAGTATACTGCTACAAGATGATGCCATTTGGTCTAAAGAATGCTGGGGCTACTTACATGAGGGCCATGATAACCATCTTCCATGATATGATACACAAAGAAATAGAGGTGTATGTCGACGATGTCCTCATCAAATCTAAGAAAGCCGCAGATCACATAACATACTTGAGAAAGTTCTTTGACAGGTTAAGGAGGTACAATCCGCAAAATATGCATTCGGGGTTCCTGCAGGAAAGTTGTTGAGATTCATTGTCAGCCGCCAAGGAATCAAGTTGGACCCGTCCAAAGTTAAGGCTATCCAAGAGTTACCGCCACCAAAGAGAAAGAAGGACGTGATGAGCTTCCTAGGACGTCTCAACTATATCAGTCGCTTCATAGAACAGTCCACAGTTATATGTGAACCCATCTTCAAAATGTTGAGGAAAGATGCTGAAATGAGTGGGACCAAAGATTGTCAGAAGGCTTTTGACAAAAACAAGGAATACCTGTCCATACCACCAGTCCTAGTCACGCCAGAACCTGGGAGACCATTGCTACTCTATCTGTCCGTATTTGATGGAGCTTTCAGATGTGTTTTGGGACAACATGACGAGACAGGAAGAAAGGAGCAATCCATATACTACTTAAGTAAGAAGTTCACACCTTATGAAGCACGATATTCTCTACTAGAATGCACTTGCTGTGCTTTGACCTGGACAACTCAGAAATTGAGGCATTACTTTTGTGCCTATGCCACGTACCTCATATCCAGGATGGACCCTCTGAAGTACATCTTTCAGAAGCCCATGCCAACCGGGAAGTTAGCCAAGTGGCAGATATTGTTAAGTGAGTTCGATATCATCCATTTAACTCAGAAGGCGGTCAAAGGACAAACATTGGCAGACCATCTTGCTGAAAATCCTGTGGGAGGGGAATACGAGCCACTGAAATCGTATTTTCCTGATGAAGAAGTATCATTCGTAGGAGAGGACATTGCTAAAGCCTACGACAGGTTGGAGGATGTTCTTCGATGGGGCTGCAAACTTCAAAGGAGTGGGCATTGGAGCAGTTTTGGTATCAGAAACAGGTCAACATTACCCGGTATACGCAAAGCTTAGGTTTCCGTGCACCAACAATATGGCACAATATGAGGCTTCCATCATGGGACTCAATCTGGCCATCGATATGAATATACAGAAGTTACTGGTAATTGGTGATTCAGATCTTTTGGTACATCAGGTTCAGGGAGAGTGGGCCACAAAAAACACCAAGATACTACCATACTTGTATCATGTGCAGGAACTGACGAAGAGGTTTACAAAGATAGAATTCAAACATGTGCCCAGAATTCAAAATGAGTTCGCAGACGCACTGGTCACCTTGTCATCAATGATACAACATCCAGATAAGAATTTCATCGATCCCACCCTAGTGAGGATCCATAATCAACCGGCTTACTGTGCTCATGTTGAAGAAGAAACGGACGGAAAACCTTGGTTCCACGACATCAAAGAATATTTGTCAAAAGGAGAATATCCAGAACAGGCAAACCATACTCAGAAATGCACTATGCGTAGGCTATCAGATCATTTCTTCCTAAGCGGGGGAATTCTGTATAGAAGAACTCCTGATCTGCGGTTGTTAAGGTGTGTTGACGCAAATGAGGCTTCCAAATCGCTTGAAGAGATTCATGCAGGAACTTGCGGACCACATATGAACGGATTTGTTCTAGCCAAGAAGATACTTAGAGCTGGATATTTTTGGATGACCATGGAAATGGATTGCATTCGGTACGTCCAGAAATGCCACCAATGCTAGGTACATGCAGACACGATAAGGGTACCACAAAATGAGCTCAACACAACAAGTGCGCCTTGGCTTTTTGCTGCCCGGGGAATGGATGTCATTGGTCTAATTGAGCCCACCGCTTCTAACGGGCACCGGTTCATTTTAGTGGCTATCGACTACTTCACAAAATGGGTAGAGGAGGCATCTTACAAAGCTGTAACCAAGAAAGTCGTCACAGATTTTGTCAAGGATCGTATTGTTTGCCGATTCGGGGTTCCCGAGTCCATTATCACTGATAATGCCGCCAACCTCAATAGTGACCTGATGAAAGCCATGTGTGAAACCTTCAAAATCAAGCACAAAAATCCTACAACATATAGGCCTCAAATGAATGGAACTGTGGAAGCTGCCAACAAGAACATCAAGAAGATATTGAGGAAGATGGTAGAAAATCACAAACAATGGAATAAGAAGTTACCATTCGCCTTATTGGGATACCGTACCACAGTCCGCACATCAACTGGGGAAACTCCCTATCTGTTGGTTTATGGTACCGAAGCTGTCATTTTAGCTGAAGTAGAAATCCCTTCTTTAAGGATCATACAAGAAGCCGAACTCATTGATGCAGAATGGATAAGGAGTCGCTATGAGCAACTAGCCCTCATAGACGGAAAAAGAATGAATGCGGTATGTCACGGCCAGCTTTATCAGAATAGAATGTCCAGAGCTTTCAACAAAAGAGTCAAACCAAGACAATTCGCACCGGGGCAGCTGGTGCTGAAGTGGATCTTCCCACATCAGGATGAATCCAAAGGAAAATTTTCACCCAACTGGCAATGTCCTTACATGGTTCACCTGGTGCTAACAGGAGGAGCACTCATACTTGCAGAAATGGATGGAGAAGTTTGGCCAAAACCTATTAATTCAGATGCAGTCAAGAGATATTATGTTTAGATTGTTTACATTCATTCATCTGATGTAACTGAACTACACTTGACCCGATTTCCGTTTAAGAGGGGATACGTAGGCAGCCCTGTGGGTTCGGTCATATCTTAATAAAATATTCATTTCCCCCAAAACCAAAAATTGCGGCAGAATTTTGAGGAGGACCCTCAAAATTTTGGAGCAAGTCCAGATGATGCCATCATATACAAGACAGTTAAGTAATTGGGGCAGAATTTTGATAAGGATTCTCAAAATTTCGGAGCAGATCCAACAAACCTCGTTGCACGCAGAGCGGCCGAAGGATCAAAACGGGGCAGAATTTTGAGAAGGACCCTCAAAATTCTAAAACAAGGAAGCCGCAATGTCTCTAAAAGTGTTACTGCCGTTAGTTCATCTGATTTACTTGATATTATATACCACTATGTTTCTAACTAACTCTATTTCATCAATAAGTGCATATTTTCGATGTCACGACCCAAACCGATAGGCCGCGACTGGCACCCGGTACCTTACTCAACCGAGTACCAACGTAACGTATCTTTCATATCATTCTATCATAGGTAAATGAACTGGAGCAGAGCATGAGGGAATACAAACTTATACATATGAAGTACGGGCCTTTAAGACTAAAATAGCTACTCGTGTACTGAACATAGGCCGACAAGGCCATACAATCTTTTACGTACATGACATCTGTCTACAAGCCTCTAAGAATACATAATTTTTATAAAGGTCAGAACAGAGTCCCGCCATACCAAACAATACCCGTCTAAATCATACTAACCAATCAAGCAACTCCGAAGCAAATGAAGTGCACCAACATCTTCCGCTGAGCTGATAGCCTCCTGCGAGCATGAAATGCAGCGTCCCCAGGTAAAAAGGGACGTCAGTACGAATAATGTACCGAGTATGTATGGCACATAAATAAGTACATAACAGACATGGAAGAAACATAGAGTAAATGACTCAACCTATAAGTTTGGATAACTCTGTAAATCATGAAATACTTATAGTGTCATGCATATGCGTATGAATGTCATATCGTGCATAGGTACATGTGTTCATAACATCATCAAGCCTCTGAGGGCATTCCATCATATCATCTCGGCCACTGTGGGCAAATTATGAACGTATACCAGCTGATCAGGTGGTGGTGCATATATAACGTCGTAACCTTTTCCCATATCCCATATACATATAGATATATACATATATACACGTATATAACGCCATCTGGTCATGGGTCAATGTATATGAATGCAATGCATGAAATGTACGTCAATAAAATCTCTTGGAGTATCATAAGATCATTATGCTTTTGAATAATATCATGAAGTAAACTTTTTCAACTTACGTATTTTTCTGAGACCCACGAACAGATGATAGAATAATATGACACATGGGGAATCAAGAACATAAGCACCTCTAATATTTCTATGAATAGAGTCATGTATGGAAATTGTGCATTTGCACGTTTCGTTTGTGTCGTATGGGTCATGCCAAAAGAAAGAAGGGATAGCCTTAACATACCCGAACCGATTCTCCTGACAATCCCTTTAACACCTGTTGATTGCGATGACACGTAACATCGGATCGAAATAGGGGAAAATCCATCAAAGCTTACATTACTGAATTCTCAAAAACCCTTGAAATCGTACGTTACTGAATTCTTGAAAGCTCACATTATTGAATAATGCAACCTCACGTTTTTTAAGAATGAAATCTTCATATTATTATGTTTTTAGCGTTCTAGTTGTAATAGTTGACGATTTTATAAGAAGTCTATTTTAGCTAATGACTGATTGTAGTACTTTTGTATTAAAATATTACTATGAGGTGTATTGTGATTAACACCTTAAATTGCCACCTACCCAACATGACGAATGAGTCATTTGGTTTGGGTGGTGGCTTGCTGCCACATGGGTTGGGGGAGGGTTTTATGATCTTATCCTATAATTAGTAATTAATTAGGTATTATCCTGCTACCTGATAATTAACCAATTACTCATATAATTAAGAATTATTCCCACTTTCTTAAAATACTACTCACTTTTCACATACCTTATACACCTTACTATCATGGTCATGTGGTACCTTCTATGGCACTAGTCCATAAATACTGAGTATTTTAGCTCGGGCCATATTTTATCCCAAAATGCCAAATTTTGACGAAAATTCATTTTCTTTGACTTGCTTCCCCTTTCACCTTCACGAATTTACTCATCACTTGTGAAATAGCATAACCCTTATAATCTCCAAATAATCTTTTACTTGGACTGATGTCAATTACCTTACGACAAATTCAACGTACAATACTACAGGGTGCAACATCGTCGTAATTTGGTACTGCGAAGCGTAACATCATCGTAATATAATACTACAGGACGAAATATCGACGTAATATTGCTGGGCGTAACATCATTCCCCCTTTGGAACATTCGTCCTCGAATGTTGGCTGATGCACTTATCATTTTCATAACCCATAGCTCTTGCGAATATTTTAATATTTTCCTTTTCATTTAGGCAAATGTTCTTTGAATAAATTCAAAGGCCGGGGCATTCCCCCCTTTGGGCCTCTTTCCCATGCCATGACTTGTGATCGACTTCCTTCCAATCTCGTAACTGTTGCTACCTCCTATCATGCAGCCTCTACGATAGTGACCTTGTAAGTGTGCCTATGCGACTTTCCTCTCCTTTTCCTTCAAGTTTTAGCGAATCTCTAGGCCTTACTTTGTAAATATATACAAGGCTTAATAAGATACCTCTCTAGGTATCTATAGGTATACTGAAGTTCTTCGTTCGGTACTTTGTAGAACTTGCGAATATTGCTACATCTTATTTCATAAACCACGTTATCTATCTGCATGATTTTTACTGCATCCAGGTAGGTCATACTATACCATAGCTCTTACTTCGATTTATCTCTGGGGAGGTCTGCTACTGAGTTCCAGCTCACTCTTGTTGCTTATCCCATATGTATAAATCCCAGTCCTTTAATGCCCCATACTGCTATTCATCTTAAAAATGACGACCTAATCTCAGCTCATACTTTGTGACTTTTTTCCACCTATTATGATTTGCCTCAATATTGATCTACGATATACCACTGATAACTTGAAACTTCTTACGTAATACCTTGCCACTAGGGCTTACGTTGCATCGAGGAATATTTGAAGTGATTTCCATAATCGTAGTTCATAGTATCTCGATGTGATTCACCTTATGGTGGTTTTCTAATCTCGTGCTGTCAGCGAAATATTTTCTCCTTCTCCCCCTTTTTTTTCTTCAAATCACTATTCAATCGAAGGCCCAAACGTCATCCTTTATCTATTGCAATCACACATTTATTTCACTACCAAGGCAGCATCCCATCTATTCTAAGTGCTACTAGTCTTAGACTCCTTTGAGTTTATTTAGGCCGTCAGCTCTTATTGTCTTCATGGGCTTAATCCTAAGGACTTATCCATTTTCGTCACCTTCTCACTTGCCTTCTTCTTATCCTTACTCTTGTCTTTCTAAAACCTTGTTGCTCTATCATACTTTAGCTTGCGATCGATTCCCTTATGCTTTTCTAAACATCACGCAAGATATCCCATCGCTTTTAACTCTTCTTTTACTCTCCGATTAGACCTTTCGGTACTTAGAAACCATAGGCTAGAAGGTATTCCACTGACGATGCTGCTATCATTCTTGGGTATTGAGTCTCAGCGCTTCTGGCTTTCTATCTGAAGTATGGACTATTCACAACCTTCTACATTTGAGTATCTCGTACGTTGTTCACCTTTACCTTACTTATCTTAAAGTCACATCATATCTTTTATCTCTTTCATGACCTCCCTTCCACATAGGTATAATCATACCCACAACTTGAAGCTCTCTTATAATACACGCACCTCTGGTGCATACACAATCTGGTGCATACACAATCTGGTGGTAGCTCCATACTGGTACTTTTCTAACTGCTCTATCGTAGAGCCGGTATAGAATATGGCTACTGTACTATTTCTCTTATACTTCTGATATTAAGAGTGATTCTACAATGTTCTCAGTCATGATGCTTGTAACTTTCTGGGTCCAATAAGCAGACTCTTAATTTTACTTAGTTGATGTAACTCTTTAGTTTCCTCTTTCTTCTGATTGGCCTTTATGTCGGCATAAGTTATCTCCCGATCTCTGGTTCATGGTATTAGTTATTTTGTTTAGCCTTTCATGGGCGCTGAGGAATATGCATGATACAATCCTTTAACAATTTAATATTTCGTCTAAATCCTGGGCTCAATTCTTTCTTTTAACGTATACCAGAATCTTCTACGGCTGTATATGTTGCATGTATAAAACTCCGAACCCTTAAGTGAATTCATAACGTAACCCACTCTGGATCATTGATCGAATAATTTCTTTCGTTCCATCTTAGCTTTCTTTCAACGTAAGCTATTACTTTTCCTGGTCTTTCTGCCCCCTTGTTGCATCCATACTTAACTTATCTTAGTGCCCACTCTTGCCAGAGTTTTCATTCAACTCATATGATCTCGAATATTACTTTTAATTTTTTAGTTCCCGTTCATTAGCCACGGTAGGTGCCACTTTCCTTTGGAATGCTTACAATGTTGTTGCGAGACTGTTGTTACACGACCATTTCCTCTTTAGGTCGTTGTGCTTAGGTTGAAGCCTTCTTCCTTATATCCTCAGCTAGTCTTTCGTTGTAGTACTTAGGGAGAACCCTTGACTCTCGTAAAGTTGTGAGCTTATTATGGACCTTTTTGATGTCCTTACTTGCCTATAATCATCCGTAGTTGCTTACTTCCATGCCCTAGTGCTTGTATGGTTGCTTCTGAACTGATATTTTGACTACCTTCCCAGTGGCACTTTCTTTTATCCCCGTAACACTCATAAGGTACCTTTAACTATCCCGACTCATGTTTGAATATATCTCAAGTATTATAATGACATTACTTCGAGGTTGAATTCTCCATGTTGGGTTTTACTATGTTTATCTTACACGATCTGCTGACTTGTCTGTAACCTCCTGTTTAGCCATAACTGGGCTCTTCCTGATCAATTAGTAACTACTCGTTGGCCCATTCTAATATCAATATTCCTCGTAATCTTTCTTGGGTTATTTCCTTTGTCTTAACTTATGTCTCACACCGGCTCCTTATTTATTACTAACAGCTCGGGCAGGAACCTTTACTTCCTCTCCTTGATGTCGTGCTTGCACAATATTCTTGAATCGTAGCGTATCTGTAAGACTTTGATAAGTGTCATCTCATTCCTTTTTCATTTTTATCGCATTCTTCCTTTACCATTCCATATTCACTAGAACCACTTAATTCTGACTTAATGCCACATCACTCCATATTCCCCCCTTTAGGGGAGTACTAAGAGCTGAAGCCACGAGGATCTACCTATAGATGTTTTACCTCTTCATCTTTGGCGTCGTCTCACAACATCAATGATCCTTACTCGCCTTGCAGCAATCCTTCTGTACCAAGGATAACAAATTCCCTTACTCGCGAGGGTGACACTTAATGTAACTGGTACATACAGTCCCTTAAGCTTAACTTTGCTAACATTGCTTGCGTTAGGGAAGCGTCTTCCTGAATGACCATTCTCTGAATTTCTCATAAATCTTCTTCTATTGTCCATTCTACTATCGCCGGAATGAAATATGAAATTCTCACGATGCCGACTATTATCAAATCACTCACTTCCTAATTCATGTTTAGTTTATCTTGTTCACCAATCCATACCGGTTTCTATTACTCTAGGGTCTAACTTTTTCTTCTGTTAATCACGTTAGAGTCTCGACCTTATTTCTCAAAATGAGGATGTGACTGTATGGCCTATACTCTCTTGTTGTCTTAAGGCCCATCACCTCCCGTCTCTTTCTTCATTTGACTATAGATTCTGTAACACTCTACTGTTGCCATCCATGTATCACATATCACTCATAATGCTTTATTATCCCTCTTCGTACTTCCCTGCTAATATTTCTATCTATCATTTCATCCTGAAAACTTTAACAAGACAATATTTCGCTTTTTACCTTCCCTTGCTCCATCTACTGGCTCTTCGGGCTACCTAACATTCTCCCTCTACTAGGGACGAGAGCCATACTAAGGTAATATTAATCCCTTCAAGGTTTACAGTTCCTATCTTTGTAGTACTCATATCTAGCTATACTATTTTAGTGTGCACCATCTGGGTGTCTCACAAGGAGATCTATTAGCACATTTGCAATATCCTTCGGAAATATCAACTAACGCAAATAATTCATCCATCGTTTTGGCTCACTCTAACCCCTGCCGGATCGTGATATTATGTCCTTCTCTTAAATCATATTTGTTAGCTCCCATAGCGCATAATTTAGATCGGTGTGGCCAATTATACATACCTCTGTTACTGTTGAAGGTAACTCAAAATGCTTATATCTCTTTCTTGAATGGTAAATAAGGATAATCTTTATTAACTTGGTACCTCGTACCCTTCTTCACCTTGCTTCTTTTACTTGCTGCAACCCGTTTCTAACTTTTGATTCCGTTATTCCTTTTTACCGTAAGAGTGGATAAGTATTCTTTCCTTAAAGCTCCTTATCAAGAACCGTACACCTTTTAGTACACGCATGATCTTTTGAAGACCTCTCATTTACTTATCATAAGCAAGATGCAAAATCGAGTTCCTCTAAATCAACAATTCCATAGGTATATCTCTTATCGATCGTCTTTCTGAATGTAGGCATCGTCTTATTACGAATAGAAGTTCGGGACTTGAATTCTTATAAGTGAGCTCTACCACACGATCTAGAGTAAGAAGAAAGAGTGACAGTCCTAAATGCCCTGTAGCCTCCTGCTTATAAGTGTGGTGCACGACATACCCATAAACAAGACTCTACGAAACACGGCTTGTAGACTCCCAAGGACAGAACTGCTCTGATACCACTTTTGTCCCGACCCAAACCGATGGGCCGCGACTGGCACCCGGTACCTTAATCAACCGAGTACCAACTTAACGTATCTTTCATATCATTCTATCATAGGTAAATGAACTGGAGCAGAGCATGGGGGAATACAAACTTATACATATGAAGTACGGGCCTTTAAGACCAAAATAGCCACTCGAGTACTGAACATCGGCCGACAAGGCCATACAATCTTTTACGTACATGACATCTGTCTACAAGCCTCTAACAATACATAAATTTTATAAAGGTCAGAACAGAGTCCCGCCATACCAAACAATACCCGTCTAAATCATACTAACCAATCAAGCAACTCCGAAGCAAATGGAGCGCACCAACATCTTCCGCTGAGCTGATAGCCTACTTAGAGGGCTCTCAACCTGTCTATCGGGACCTGCGGGCATGAAATGCAGCGTCCCGAAGAAAAAAGGGATGTCAGTATGAATAACGTACCAAGTATGTAAGGTACATAAATAAGTACATAACAGACATGGAAGAAGTAAATTACTCAACCTGTAAGTCTGGATAACTCTGTAAATCATGAAATACTTATAGTGTCATGCATATGCCTATGAATGTCATGTCGTGCATAGGTACATGTGTTCATAACATTATCAAGCCTCTGAGGGCACCCCATCATATCATCTCAGCCACTGTGGGCAAATCATGAACGTATACCAGCTGATCAGGTGGTGGTGCATATATAACGCCGTAACCTTTTCCCATATTCCATATACATATAGATATATACATATATACGCGTATATAACACCATCTAGTCATGGGTCAATGTATATGAATGCAATGCATGAAAAGTACGTCAATAAAACCTCTTGGAGTGTCATAAGACCACTATGCCTTTGAATAATATCATGAAGTAAACTTTTTCAACTTACGTATTTTTCTGAGACCCATGAACAGATGATAGAATAATATGACACATGGAGAATCAAGAACATAAGCACCTCTAATATTTCTATGAATAGAGTCATGTATGAAAATTGTGCATTTGCACATTTCGTTTGTGTCGTATGGGTCATGCCAAAAGAAAGAAGGGATAGCCTTAACATACCTGAACCGATTCTCCTGACAATCCCTTTAACACCCATTGATTACGACAACACGTAACGGCGGATCGAAGTAGGGGAAAATCCATGAAAGCTTACATTACTGAATTCTCAAAAATCCATGAAATCGTACGTTACTGAATTCTTGAAAGCTCACATTATTGAATAATGAAACCTCACGTTTTTGAAGAATGAAATCTTCATATTATTAAGTTTTTAGCGTTCTGGTTGTAATAGTTGAAGATTTTGTAAGAAGTCTCTTTTAGCTAATGACTGATTGTAGTACTTTTGTATTAAAATATTACCCTGAGGTGTATTGTGATTAACACCATAAATTGCCACCTACCCAACATGACTAATGAGTCATTTGGTTTGGGTGGTGGCTTGCTGCCACATGGGTTGGGGGAGGGTTTTATGATCTTATCCTATAATTAGTAATTAATTAGGTATTATCCCGCTACCCGATAATTAACCAATTACCCACATAATTAAGAATTATTCCCACTTTCTTAAAATACTACTCACTTTTCACATACCTTATACACCTTACTATCATGGTCATGTGGTACCTTCTATGGCACTAGTCCATAAATACCGGGTATTTTAGCTCGGGCCATATTTTATCCCAAAATGCCAAATTTTGACGAAAATTCATTTTCTTTGACTTGCTTCCCCTTTCACCTTCACGAATTTACTCATCACTTGTGGAATAGCATAACCCTTATAATCTCCAAATAATCTTTTACTTGGACTGATGTCAATTACCTTACGACAAATTCAACGTACAATACTACAGGGTGCAACATCGTCGTAATTTGGTACTGCGAAGCGTAACATCATCGTAATATAATACTGCAGGACGAAATATTGACATAATATTGCGGGGTGTAACATTCGAAAACTTTATTTCTATGGTAGCCAGGTGTTATGCAGGGCAACTCAAACAGGGCCTCTAGAGCAAAGCAAGGCAAAGCAAGCAAACAAAGGCACGGACCAACCTCCCCTACAAAACTCACGATTTTTCTTTGGATGCAGGAACAGTGAACATAACAGGAGTATTCGCAAATATACACATGTCAAAGTCACTATCCTCATAACAATCAGGCCATCAGACGCAAATATATCTCCAGCTAAGAAATATTCTACTCCTATCTGCTTCTTGTTCTCTGCATAAAGCTAAGCATTGCCTTCCCTTGCATGAGACTAAGCCTTGTCCCAAATCTTGCATGAGGCTAAACCTTGCCTCCATATTTGCATAAGGCTAAGCACTGCCTTTTCTTGGCATAAGACTAAGCTCTGTTTCAAACCTTTCATGAGGCTAAGCCCTGCCTCCATATTTGCATAAGGCTAAGCACTGCCTTCTATTTGCATGAGACTAAGTCCTGTCTCGAACCTTGCATGAGGCTAAGCCCTGCCTCCATATTTGCATAAGGCTAAGCATTGCCTTCTCTTTGCATGAGACTAAGCCCTGTCTCAAATCTTGCATGAGGCTAAGCCCTGCCTCCCTAGTTGTATAAGGCTAAGCACTGCCTTCTCTTTGCATGAGATTAAGCCTTGTCTAGATCCTTGCATGAGGCTAAGCCCTGCCTCCATATTTGCATAAGGCTAAACACTGCCTTCTCTCCGCATGAGACTAAACCCTGTCTCAAATCTCGCATGAGGCTAAGCCATGCCTCCCTATTTGCATAAGGCTAAGCACTACCTTCTCATGGGACTAAGCATTGTCTTCCCTTGCATAAGTGTCACTCTATTCTAAACTTTGCATTATCTTCTTCTCTCGGGTTAAGCTCTGCCCCCAAACTCCGCGCAAGACTAAGGTTTGTCTTGCTATCATTTTTTGGTATCATATCTCTGCACTTCATGGGCTGACATATAGCCAACCTTTCCAAAGGCGTCATAGTCCAAAGGCATCATCCTCATAGCCTGAAGACACCATGCCATGTCCTGAGGATCCCTCAAACTTGCACATCATTATTCAAAGGCGTCATGGTTCAGAGGCACCATCCTCATAGCCCGAGAACATCATTTCATGGCCTGTGAATCTCCTATCTCATAATTCATGGCCCAGGACATCATAGTCTAAAGACGTCATCCTCACCGTCCAAAGACAATCTTCATGGTCCAAAGGAAATTTGCATCATGTTTAAATTCTCGCAATACTCTATATATTTGCATGCGTCATATTTTAAGTTTTGCAAGTAATCCAGGAGGTAACCGTTCTTCAAGCAGGAGCAACTTTCGCTCCGGTTTCCATTCATACCATTTTCACTTCGCCATTATAATCGATTCCTATCAATTACCCACCTTACTCTGTGACCATTCAGATATCTGCCCTACAATACATCCGCTACACTCCAAACCCACAATCATAACTCCATCCGACATTACACTTTACAAAAGAACCTTTTCCATCGGCTTCATTCACCGTTGGGTCCAGAACTACACATGGCCTGATTCCTGTAAAACTAGGGATTTGTAGGCAACTCAGAGACCAGGGTTCGGCCTCTATTTCTTTCGAAACACCTATTCGGTCAAAATCGGTCATCATTTCTTTACCCGAAAACTCTTTCATCCTTCCCGGGTAAAGAGGGGTAGCTGTTGATACCCAATTTTTCTCTCATATATTTTTAAATATGCATGCATACTTTCAAAATATTGTGCATACATGCACAAATGTTTCTACGATTTTTCTATAATTTTTAAAGGCCTTAAATCAATTTATTTCTGCATTTTTATTATATATGATGATTTAATCATCTAAGTTCATCATTTAGGCTCATATAAGTGTTCAAATATTTTAATTGCATTTTTTACAATCACATTTGCATTTTTAGACTTTAATTGCGTATTTTGCAACAATAGCCTATACGTATGCATAACCACATTACCCATATAAAAAAAGGCGAAATGGCTTCCTGGCCACTTAAACATGTAGGGCTTTTTAAAGCCGATACACAAACTTTTGTCTTTCCCATTTAAACACTCAAACTCGTGAAACCTATAACTAATAAACACATTTGACCGTTGACCCATCCCATGTGGCTTCAGTTGGTCCTAGTCAGCCTGCTGCGTGAGTGTCACGACGTTTAGGAGCGTGAGAGCCCCCTTCCCAACGCCCAACGGTAAAAAATGGGGCCTATTTAAGTGGGTTCTTATTCCTTTAATATAAAACACATTATCCCTCTATTATATGCATTTGAAGCTTCATTCCTTCATATTTCTTAAAATCTGAAGCTTTCTTTAATTTTCTTTTTCTTTTTCCAGACTGTGATAATGAATCAAAGTCCTGTATTTTGTCATTGTGGAGTTGAAGCTCATATTTGCATCACTTGGAAGCCAATAAATCCAGGAAGAAGGTTTATGGGTGCTCAAACTATGGTCAAGCCAATTCTTGTAATTTTTTTAGGTGGTTTGACCCACCTCTTCCAGATCACTATAAACAGGTAATTTCAGGCTGTTATCAAGAATTAGAGAGAGAGAGAGATCGACTACAGCGTAGGAAGAGGGTGAAGATCATTGTAACTTTAGTTGTTGTAGTAGCACTAATAATTGTAATTTTCTTCTTAGTCTAGTTAGCACTAATAAGTGTCTTCATAACCCTATGTACAATGATAATGACAGAATGAATGATGTATTTTTTATGGAATGAAAAGCAATTTTAACATAAACAAGCACACATATATAAAAAACCAAGTTCGATCAGCCTTCTTGGTTGACAAAATTAGCATTGAACTGCTGTCTAGTAGCAGAAATAGTTTGAACATTGTTCCAAAAGAAAAGTCATACTTAAACAGACTTAAGTTAACCTACAAATTAAGTTCTGCAACTAACAGACTTAAGTTATCACAAAAACAAATATTCAGTCATCTTCAAGGTTGAGATTTGTTGATGTTTTGCTGAGATTGGCTCAAGTTTGGCTGAGATGAAGAATGGACTTGAGGTTGGCTAAGGCTTGCTTGAGTTTGTCTTCTCCTCAACTGTTGTTGAAGTTGCCTTTGTGATATAGCATTTCTTCCTTGCCACCTTAGTCCAGGTGCACTGTATCCAAGATCGATATTGGTCTGCCTAGCATCCACTACATTTGTAGGAGCAGAATGTACCCTATCTCTAGATCCACACTGCATCAGAAGCCAAATCAGTACCCAAACTACTAATATATAAATAAAAATTCAAATCCTTAATGATCTTACCCTTTCTATCACTGTTCCTGTTTCACTAAACAATATACCAAATCCAGTAGTTCTTGGTCTTCATCACCTTCACTCTAATCTCTTCTAACATTGTTATGATAGACTTGTGCCTAGCAGACAAGATCCAACTGTTAAAGGTCTCACACATGTTGTTCTCCACAGAATCACATTTACTCCAATCTTTGAAGAATGCTCTACACCAACATTGTTTAGGGTATCTCAGCAAGTCCTCAATGATCTTATTATCACCTAATTCTGCCAGCTCATCTATCTTTGCCTTCAAATATGCTTCAAATGAAGCCCTTGCACAGGCCTAGAACTTCTTCCTTCTTTCCTCTCCTTTCCACTTTTGTTTCCAGTTGCTCCATATGTGTCTTGCACACATTTTGTGCTCAGCATTTGGTAACAACTCAAAAACAGATGCAACAAGTCCCTTAAGCAACAAGAAAAATAATTAGAATATCAGAAACATTTATAAAGTAGAGAAGTAATTAAAGAAAGAACAGGGGTGAAGTATATACCTTCTGCATATCAGAAATGATAGTCAGCCCCTCACCTTGGGATTCAGTAAGCTGCAGATGATGCAACAGGGTACATTTGGTTGTTACCATCTTTACTAATGCATGATAGTAGCTCACCCTTACACACACCCTTCAGAAATGCTCCATTAAAGCCAATAACATTTCTACATCCTTCCAACCAACCAACTTTGCAAGCATGTAGACAAATGTAGATACCCACAAACACCTCTTTACCAGGTATTGTCTCCTTGGAGGTCTTCACAACAACAGTGCTTCCAGGATTTGTAGATCTCAACATGTCAGCATAATCATATATTCTAGCAAACTCTTTCTTGTAATCACCAAGATACTGACCCATGACCTGATGTTTAGCCCTAGCACATATGGATTCTCGCACATACACACCATACTTTATCCTAATCAAATCCTGCAACTTCCTAAGCTTTATGTCAGGTTGGTTGATACTCTTGTCCTCGCAATTTTTAGCTACCCATGCTGTATTAGCCATCTTGTTTCTAGTTGCTCTAAAACACTTATGAACAGGATAGTAGCTGATGACAATGAAATTCCCTGTGTGTCCTTCCAAACTTCCCAAAATATGCCATCTACATCTTGTTGAGTTCACACATTTTGCCCTAACCCTATGTTGCTCATTAGGCCTCAACTTAATTTGAACTCTTCTTTGTACAACATAATCTTGCAAAGCAGATCTGAACTGTTTCACATTTTCAAACACCATTTCCAACTGGAAATAAATTTTCTTACAAGTAGGATCAAAGTACACCCTGCTGCTGTATCTTCTTGGTTGAGGGTTATGCACCCCATCTTCTTCAACTACTTCATCATCTGTATCCTCACTACCTGGATCTGAACTGTCCAGATATTGCTCATCCCCTCCCAACTTTCCAGCATATTTGGATCCCCTGTCTTTATACATGTCTTCAAAACCAGGATCTATACCTACAGGTCCACTAGGTATCTCATCAGTATTAACTTCACTAGATCTTAATTTACTACTCTTTGCATTTACTTTAGCCTGTCTAGCAGCAACAACTTCAGGTTCTAGGTCACTTGTCTCTCCAACAATATCCTCATCAGAACCATATAATGACTCATTTGTATCATCATCATCATCTTCAGAAATAGCCTCATAATCTTTATCACTCTCACTACTTAGCTCATCACCCTCAGCATCACCTTCAACATCACCCTCAGAATCAGTTGCTAAATGAAAGTTATAGAACTCACTTTCATCTTCACTAGACTCTTCTATTTCAGAATCACTTTCAGCAGCCCTCTCTTTACCCTTCCCATGAGTGTTATCACCCCTATTTATATCATTGTTAGGTGAGTGTGTTGCCCTAGCATTAACATCACTTGTTTGCCATGTGGCATCTCATTAAAGCTAAATGGCTGAATATTAGTGGGGTCCACATTTAAACCACCACTACTTAACATTTCATCTAGGTCCAAATCAAGACATGGTGTGTTAATTGTGTGACATATATACACATCAATAAAATCCCCATCCTTAAGGTCTTGACAGAAAGCTAACACATCAACATCATATTTCAGAAATCTAAATTCTCCTTTTTGGTTAATTTTACATGCATATTTATCTACTGTTAAGTACCCCATATCCTTAGCCCAATCATGAAAACGAATTATATGTAATTCATCAATGTCAGCTTGAAGAACAACTGGCCAAGTTTGTCCATTTACATACCTCATAATTGGGTCAGCCACTAACCACCCTAGATGATGAAACTGTAATTTCACATAGACAGCTATTGAAACCTATAAAAAAGAAGGGGGACAAGTCAGATACACTTTAACCCTAAAAAGCCATAAACTTTAGCAAAGTGGGAGACAAGAATATTTTGATATTCAAAAATCCCTAATTTTTTAACCCTAAATGCCATATCACTCATGAAAAAGACAAACCCCTAAAATAAAGTAAACATACGAGTGTTTTCCCAAAACCCTAATATAAAATCCCATAATTTGTGCATCCAGACAAAAGCCCTAATTTTTTAACCCCAAATGCCAGATCAGTCATGAAAAAGACAAAACCCCTAAAAAAGAGTGAATATTCGAGTGAATCCCCAAATATAAAATCCCTAATATAAAATACCAAAATAACAGATGTAAAATTGTGCATGTAGACAAAAATAGCTTTCACTATCAAATATTACCCACATTATCTCACAAGAAATTAGAAGACAAAAAAAAACGACATCAAAAGAAACAAACTAACCTTCAGAGCCTATAACGTGACTGAAATCGAAAGTTCAGACCAAACAAAGCTCGATCAGCGTTTGATTAAAAGAGGGGGGGACCCCAATCGATTGGTTTTGGAGTGATTAAGATTTATTGATGTGTGGGGATGACTAATTTTCAGCCATTGCTTAACCTAGGTTTAAGAGGGGAGGGTTGGTTAGAGAGAGGAAAAGAGAC
Organism: Nicotiana attenuata; assembly: GCF_001879085.1. NCBI lineage: Eukaryota > Viridiplantae > Streptophyta > Magnoliopsida > Solanales > Solanaceae > Nicotiana > Nicotiana attenuata. The sequence continues at coordinate 17,711 of NW_017676102.1, read as the reverse complement.
GAAAAGTGGGGGAGGGTTTGTCGGTGTATTGATTAAAAGCGGGGGGACCCCAATCGGTTGGGGTTTAATTTCGCGCCCTTGACGTCTACCAGTCTCATTGGTCATTGCTGACTGGATGGACAGGTTAGCGAATGTGTAATACACGCGCGTATGGTCTAGGGTCAAATGTGTTTATTAGTTATAGGTTTCACGAGTTTCAGTGTTTAAATGGAAAAGACGAAAGTTTATGTATCGGCTTTAAAAAGCCCTACAAGTTTAAGTGGCCAGGAAGCCATTTCGCCTATAAAAAATAACTTTTATATTTTTATATTATTAAGTAATTACTTTAAATCACCTTCATGCATGAAAATCAATTTTTATCATTTAATTAGCTTTTTTTTTGAAATTATTTTATTTAGTAAAATGGGTGTTTCACAAATAGCCCCTAATTTATACCCAAAATCGGACCCCCCCAATCCAATTTAATTAAACCCAGGCCCAAATTACCCCAGCCCAAACCTAAAGACCTCTACCCGGCCCCAAGCCCCTCTAATCTTGGTCGTTGATCTCTGAGATCAACGCCCCCCATTCATTCTTTCCATTTTTAACTCAAACGACCCCCTAACCCTATTCATTTGTTACAATCAGCGCCCTTAGATCCCCTTCTTCTCGGGTTCTCTCTGAAACTAACCCAAACCCTAGCGCTGTCACCTAAATTTTCCCCCAAACCCTTCGATTATTACCCGTTCCATGGGGTTCCCTGGTGATTTGAGGCCGATACCAGCCTCTTACCTCTTCTGGTTGTTCGATTTTGTTGAGGGATCTCGAAGAGATCCAACCCAGATTTTGTTCGAAACCGTTTAAGAATCCACCTATGGCTATATCCGTTTGTGAGTACTATTATCTTGTGTTTATGGCTCGAATCTCTGGTTCTAAACCAGATTTTCTTTTATCTCTGTCACTTTGTCAAAACCCTCATCTCTTACACTTTGAATCTGTTTTGATCCTGGTAGATCTGAAACGTTTTCGAGTTTATATGCTATCTTTCTTTAAAACTTTTCTGTTCTCTTTATCATCGACTGATTTTAATGTTCCTCCAAATTAGGGTTTTTGATTCATTATTATTTGCTGTAGATTTGAAGTGGTTTCGAGTTTCTATAGCATTTTTCTTTAAAGGTTTTCTGCTTTCCTTACCATTAATCGATCCTAATGTTTCTCTAAAACTAGGGTTCCACTTCTTCTTGTTTCTGCAAAAATTTTTCTAAGAGTTTCTGAGTGTTTGAAGCTGGTAATCTTTACTCTTATGTTCTAGTCCTTTGTTTGTTCATTTGTCTCACTGTCCGCTTCAATTTTTCTCGCTATTGTTTATCTCTGTCAATTGAAATAGAATGACTGATTTTTACTTAGGTTTCGAGTCATATTTTCCTGTTAAAATTAGTACTTCCCCGTGATTTTACCTATTTTCCTCATTTATAACTTTTAATTGGTACTACCTGCCTTATTTATATTAATTAGTCTAATCTATTGTCTCTAGACTTATTGCTTACCTTATTTAGCTTAAATCATGCTTGCTGACTGATTTCGTATGAGATTCTCCATGATAGTGATATTAGTTGATTAGGTTAGCCCTAACTGACTGATTAATTGATTTGCATACTTTATTTATGTGCCGTTAATTTTCCTTGCCTTATTTGTTTACTCCGCTCAAAGCTATATAAGCCTCACTCTTTTTTTTTAAACACACGCACAGAGACATAGAAAAATACACAAAGTTCTTGTTCTCTTTCTCTATCACAATCTTCTACTCTTTGCTGTTACGTTGTCTAGCCGGCTGGAAGCCAAGGCTAGACCTTTGGACCCTGTTCGCTTTACTCTTCTATTCCAAATTCCTAACTGGTATGCCTCCTTTACTATCATTCAAACCTTTGTTTGATTTAACTTGTGTACTTCCTGTTCTCAGCATGTCTACTTTAATGTTATTGAATCAATATGTTCTTTGTCATCAACCTGCCTATTTTTAGCTAGACCTATGTACTTCATGCTAATACTCATAATCAGCATGCCTTACTTACATATGATTAGACCAAGAGGGTTTCTATTTTCAGCATGTCAGCATGCCTGCTTCTAGTAATTAGACCTGTGTATTTTCTTGCTTTCAACATGTCTACATGTCTGCCTCTATGCTATTATACCTATGTCTACTTGCCCTGTTCTAAGTGCCCATACTTAACAAACCTCTGATTAAGTCATGGTCTCTATGCCCTCAACTCTGCTTGCTTTTCTGTGTGATTGTCTGATCCTAGCATGCTGTCTTATGATCAACACCTGCCTGTATGTTAACCTAGTAATAGCTAAGGGATCAAGACCATGAGAAACCTTGTTAAACTAATTGATCCTATCTATTGTTGATTAATGGGGTTCAGGGCTAAACCCCTTCTGTTAAATCTGAACAATATGGGCCTTTGCTTTGTGACTATGTTTCTGCTGAGACCCTTTATTTCAGAATGCTTCTAGCTGTTTTTTTTACTCTTGAACTGTTTTACTCTCAAACTGCTTTACTTCTGGACTCTTTTACTTCTGAACTATTTTCTTAAGACTATTTCTAAACTTTCAAGCACTCTCACTCCTACTCTTAGAATACTTAGGATTCTGCCCCTCCAGTATATGTACTGCCTAGGAATCCATGAGATTCCTCTGAACTCTGGCACACTGGGGCTGGCCCTTCCACACTGCACAACAACTACTTCTCTTTAAAAGGATCTTGGTGTGAGCATTTCCCGGGGTCCTGAGGCCCTTGGGAACTTTGACACACAAGGATACCCTCTCTTGGGCACTATGAGATATGGTACTTTGGACTGTTTGAAGGCCTGGTTTTTCCAGGTTTACTTTGGGCCTATCCAGGCTCCCTATAGTATAGTATTACTTATTTCTGTAATTTGTTCATGGTCTTTTAATAATAATTATTGTAAACAAATATTGGGGATATTAGTAAAAGAGAGGGATTATTATATATTTGTGGGCAAATCGGATAGAAATCATGCTCTTAGGATTATTACGGCTATTCGCTTGCATTAGAAATCATGCTCTTAGGATTATGATGCTTGTCTACTTGCATTAAAAACCATGCTTATAGGTTGTTTTGTGCACTAGAGAAAATGTTTATAGGTGCATCTGTTTTCGAAACTTCTGCTTTCTAAAAGTTCTGCATAATCATGTCCACTTAGAAGTCATGTCACTATGTTGCTACTAATCCTACCTAATAATCACGTTCATTGTCTTATGTGCATTAGAAACCATGCTTTTGGTTTTTATTGTATTCACCTAAATACCATGTCCATATCGTATAAAATCAGTAACTACCACGTCTATAAGGAAATGTTTTAAAAACAGTCCCAACATCTAGATATCTGTTCGTAAAGATAAATACGTATGAAATCAATCCTGTAATGTTCAGCACTTAGACAGCATGTTTATAGAACATAACAAATAAAATCTGCTTGTTTAAAATTGTTTGTTCGCCTATTAAGACTCTGAATACGACTAGATATCATGTTATAGGACATCTCAGATCCATGCCTAGGCAAGCTTGTAGGGTAATCGAAATCTTGCAAAAATGTAAAACGGTGCTTTGTTATTTGTGAATTGCCCAGATTCAGCAAGCCCTAAAATTAGTAGGCAAACTGATTAGGTCTCTATTGCCTCGCTTTAATACAATGCTGCATATATTCTGTTTGTCATGCTCACCTAGATATCCTGCTCTAGGATCCTCTGAAATATCTGAAATCTTGCTGTTTGAGACGTGCTATTGTTCTATTTGTGTGAGGAGGTAAAAGTGAGACTTTAATTGACCCTTTATGTGAATGTCCTACTTGTTTTTGCTTGTCGCTTAGATTTTATCCTTTTAAGCACTTTAGGAGAGTCTAGAATTGCCTTAATTAGAGGCCCTAAACACCTCCAAGGCCATAAGGAAGGGACGGGTAATGCGCGCATAGAGTACGTTTAATTAGAATCGCTTATATAACCATTAAGGGGAGGGTAATTGGGTAGTAAAGGATATGATGACCTGTGCGCTAATGCTATGTGTAGAACCCCAACTTGGGGACGATTACCAAGCATTGCCCAGAAGTGATCCTATAGGCTAAAAAACCTAGGACCCCTTTTACCCCTTGTTTTAAACAAAATGTCTGTTTGTCTAAATTACTTTGTTTGCTTAAGACTAATTCACCTAATTCGAGTTTGGCCGGGATCCACCATTGTGGACCTCAAGGGGTGCCTAACACCTTTCCCTCAAGGTTATTTCGAGCCCTTACCCAATCTCTGGTAACACAAACTGGTTTATGAGTTATTTGCTTTAGGTGCCCTAACGCACCTTAAATCCGCTAGGTGGCGACTCTTCAAATTTCATACCCAATTCCCAACAAGAAATGAGTTGTCCCAAATAATGTCGAAACCCGAACTCCGCGAGGAGAAAAGGGGGCGCGACAGGAAACTTGCAACTCCCGGGTGGACCAAATACCGGGAGCACCTCCAGATTTGAAGGGTCTAGGTGCCTAAAAATTCATACAAAACCTTTTACCCCAAGTGCGGCTCTGATGCCCATCCCCAAGAAGTTTCGCATGTCCGATATACCGAAATATAATGGAACAACTGACTCTAATGAACATATTACTTTATACACTTGTGGAATCAAAGGAAATGACTTGAACGATGATGAAATCGAGTCAGTATTTTTAAAGAAGTTTGGGGAAACATTATCAAAAGGAGCTATGATCTGGTATCACAACTTGGCTCCTAACTCCATTGATTCATTCGCTATGCTGGCTGATGCCTTCGTAAAAGCACATGCCGGGGCCATAAAGGTAGCCACAAGAAAATCGGACGTCTTTAAAATAAAACAAAGGGATGCGAGATGCTAAGGGAGTTCGCATCCCGATTTCAGATGAAAAGGATGGAACTACCGCCGGTCTCTGATGACTGGGCAGTTCAGGCCTTTATGCAAGGTTTGAATGAAAGAAGCTTGATAGCTAAAGCAGAACCTGATCGAGTATCGAGCTGTGACATGGTCGGATGTGCACAATCGGTATCAGTCAAAAATTAGGGTCGAGGATGGCCATTTGGGAGCCCCCTCGGGCTCAGTTCACCCAAATAGATTCGTAGCCAAGCCCCCGAGGGACACAGACCGTGGATCAAGATTCAACAAGGAAAGATATCAACCGTACGTCGAAGACAGAAGGAACATTTCAAGGTGTAATGCACCTCAGAATGATCGAAGAGTAGATCGACGCCAAAGCTCCCGAGGATTTATGGGCAAAACCGAATTCAACAGGCGCTCGGGACTAGTGGAAGATCCCAAATTATCAGAATACAACTTCAATGTCGACGCCTTGAGTACCATCTCAGCCATTGGCAAAATTAAAGATACTAGATGGCCCAAGCCCATACAGACAAATCCTTCTCAAGGAAACCCCGACGTAATGTGTAAGTACCATGGTACTCACGGGCATAAGACCGATGATTGCAGACAGCTTAGAGAGGAGGTAGTTCGACTATTCAACGAGGGGCACCTTCGTGAATTTCTCAATGACCGGGTCAAAAACCATTTCCGAGAAAGAGATGCAAACAGGGAGAATAAACCCGAAGAACCTCAACATGTCATTCACATGATCATCGATGGAGCCGACGTCCCATAGGGACCTACATTCAAACGTACTAAAGTATCCATCACAAAGAAAAAACGTAGTCGGAGCTATGTGCCCGAGGATGCTCTATCATTCTGCGACAAGGAAGCAGAAGACGTATCTCAGCCTCACAACGATGCCCTAGTAATCTCTATCCTTTTGAATAAAATTCAGGTTAAACGTGTTTCAGTGGGTCCAGTTAGCTCGGCGAACATAATCAGATCGAGGGTCGTGAAACAACTCGGCCTATAAGATTAGATTGTACCTGCATCCCGGGTGCTAAATGGCTTTAACATGGCAAGTGAAACCATGAGGGGAGAAATTATCTTGCCTGTAAACGTAGCCGGGACCATACAAGACACCAGGTTCCATGTCATGGAAGGTGACATGAGGTATAACGCACTCCTCGGGAGGCTGTGGATACATAATATGAGGGCGGTGCCCTCGACTCTCCATCAGATGATCAAGTTCCCGATAGAGGAAGGAGTGAAAACAGTTCATGGAGAACAACATGCTGCAAAAGAGATGTTCACAATCGAGGAAGTGGTGCCAATACCGGAACCCTTGACCTCGGAGACATCGAAATCCAAAGGTAAGCAGGCAGCTAAGTAGTAGTCACAGCTCCGAGCCTCGACGGAAGCAGAATAACAAGTAACCGAAGGCGAAGAAAGGAATTCCCAGATCCTTGAACCCTCGATTTTCCCGAAAAGCCCGATGCTACCAAGCCAACCACTGAAGAGGAAGGTACACCTGGGAACGAGATTAATTCATGCTCTCAGGAAAAAACTCATTTAGTTTCTTGTTGATAATATAGATCACATTGCTTCGCCCCATTTATATATGACAGGGATTCTGCTCGAAGAATAATCAGGTAAAATAATTAAAGCTTATATTGATGATATGACCGGTTAAGTCCCTGTGTGTAGAGGACCACTTTCATTTGTAGAAAATAATCAACATGTCGGGGCGATACGACACGAAGCTGAACCCAGAGAAGCATTCCCTCGGAGTTGGCGTGGCTATGTTTCTCGGCCTTCGTGGTATCAAATCAAGGCTCTCGGAGAGACCATGGTCACGGATAGCAAGACCTCGGGTCTTACAGGCTCGGCACATTGAAAGCTCTCAAAGGCTCGTGATCTCAAGAATACCTTTTTCTGCACAAAGGTCGTAGGTCGTAAAACATGCATTGCACTCTTTTTCCCTTAGCTCGGATTTTGTCCCAAATGGGTTTTACCGGCAAGTTTTTTAACGAGGCAACACTTATATGCTACCCGAGGAGTGGTCAACAAGTATTCAAGGCTTCATTTCAATCAACCTCGAATACTGGGGGGCATCACTCTCGGAGGTTACATTTTGGGGAAAGATATTTCACGCTTGAGAGGGTCTCGATAGGAGAACGTTGTAATGGGCCAAACGGTCAAACGAACCGTGTCCATATAGAATAATCAAGCCCTGACGGCAAAACATGTATGCATGTATCAAATATTTAAAGAAGCATTCTGGTTATATCAAAAATACTTTGTGTCTCATACGAGCTCAACACTTACAATCCTACAGGAAACAGCTTAAGAGCCAAAACACAGAAGCACCCCGAATACTCGGGGACTGCCATCAAAAATTCAAATTAATAAGACCTCAAAGAGGCACCCCTTCGAAACAAAGGCCAAGGCCAATATTCTCGGGGTTTAACTTCTCAAACAAGTTCGGAGAGTTATCGGGAAACAAGTCCAAGTGATGTACCCGAAGGCTACAACCATACTAAAGACTACGATCACATAAAGGCTACGACCAAATAAAAGACTTCGGTCATATAAAGGCTACGGCCAAATAATGCGCTCGGAGACGTCCGACTTCCGCTATAAATTAAAAGACCTTCAAACACTTTGTAAAAACTGGTTAAATCAGGCTACCCTCGGCAAAAGCAAAATAAGAGGCCTCGATAAATTCGGACCCCCCCCCCCCAAAAAAAAATCTAAAGGCTTCGATAAATAACAATCCAAAGGCTTCGATTACATCAGCCTTCGGAAAACCCTTAAGAGGCATTCGTCAAGCCTTCGAAAAACCCAACGGGTAAAAAATCACATGCTAAGGAATAACTAAATTTTACCAATTCTTTTTAGCCGAAATGAGGAAAAAACTATATAGGCATTTTTAGAGGTCGAAACGGTCCAATTTAAAGAGCCTAAGGGCCGATATATAAGAGCCTAAGGGCCAACCTCTAAAGGCTTAAGGGCCTAAAACTTATAGTTTGAGACTCCGCTTTCATTTCAATTCGGACTCGAGGTTCACAATATCCCGAGCCCACAGCGAGTTGATTTAAACTCGGCTCGAAAATTATTATACCTAACGATAAAGATCTAGGGGTTTATAATACCCCGAACCAATCCTCAGACTAGTCATTCAAACAAAATTTTCCATAAATAAAGGCAATGTTGAATACAAGCAATGCTAAAACCAGCACTAGCCAAAGACAAGATTAAAATTTCACCTCGTATCTCCAAAATATGATTACAGGAATCATTTACACAAGGGAGGCTTACAAGGAAACAAAATAAAGTAAGCTAAAACTACTTCGGGGTCGCATCCTTAGTAGCTGCATCTCCAGGAGTCACATCTTCGAGAGTCTCGTCCTCGGTGCCTCATCCCTGTCTCCTTCACTCCCAGAGGCACTGGCTGAATCATTTTTATCAAAAAGCAGCGCGGCCGCCTCTTTTTCCAAAATCTTCTCCGCTTCAATATCGGCTGAAAGATCGAAGCCGCGAGAGGGTCATGCTCCGGGATTATCGCCAAGCATGGTTAAGGGCACTTGATAACTTAGCCTCCGTCGTAGAAGAGATCTCCTTTGCCCGAGCATTAGCTACTTCAGCATCGGCTCGTTATGAATTCATAATTGCTTCAACATCGGATTTAGCCTTGGCCAGCTCAGCAGCAGATCTGATTTTAAGCTCCTCGATTTTGAGGTCCCGAGCTAGACTCTCCTCCTTCGCACCTCGAAGCTGACGTTCGAGCGAAGCTAACTGCTCTTTTAAAGTCTCCTTCTCAGAGGCGAGATTGTCCGTACCCTATCTCCACCTCAGGGCCTCGGCTTCTTTCATCTTAAGCTCCTCACGAAGCTGCGCCTCCAAATCGGCCTTCTGTTGGAACTGCGAAATTAGAAGTGTCAGCCGCCAAAAAAAAAAACAAGTACGTAACGAACCCTCAGGAGCTATATTACCTTCTCAACATACTCGGCTCGACCCTGGCACGCCTGTGTCAACTCAACTCGAAGATCATAGATCTCCACCTCTTTCTTAGCATAAAGGGCTTTGGCGGCGTCCCTCTCCTCCAAAGTTTTCTTATGTTCAGCCTTGCATCGAGCAAGATCATCTCGAGACTTGGAAAATGCCTTTTTATGGAGCTCCATAGCCTTCATAAAAAATAAGGGAAAGTTAGATTCAGAATAGCTAAAACAAAGGCGCAAGCACGAAAAATAGAAAACTCACTTGCCTAAAGAGCCTACGTGCCTCATTAAAAACGAAAGAAGCATCGGGGTCGTGGTCATCTTCGAGCCCTGCGAGACATTCTTGAAAGATGTTGTGCCCTTCATGGCTTACTTCCACTTCAAAAGATCTCATATTTACAGCCTCCCAGATTTTTCCCTCGGAGAACTCAGGGCCAGGGGGAGAATCATCCACGTTGATCACCCCGAGTGAACCACAAGGGGCATTCTCTTTTATTTGAAGAGGCTCGGGGTCAGTACATTCTACCTCGCCCTCATAATGATCTCTTGAGTGAGGCGATCTCTTTCTGGACGATGGTTCGGGGACTTTGTTTGAGCTCCCTTCGGAAATTTCTTCAGCTCTAGAATGAACCACATCAACCGCTACTGGTTCAGTGGGCTTCAAAGCATCAGAATTCCTTCTTTTACGGTTTACAACGAGGCAATCGTCATCTTCTTCTTCCTCTTGGTCCCGAAAACGTTGTGCAGTTTCTGGAGATAAGGCCGATGCATCTGCCTTAGGCTTTCGAGCCAAGCTTTTCTTTGGCTTCGGGTATTTTCAGATGACTCTCTCCTCCTTTTTCTCTCTTTGGGACGCTTCGGAGCCTCCACTTCACCAGCTGGGGCCGGCCTAAATTCAACGGCATCCCCAAGACCTACATGAAATCGAGATCAGTGTCTCGTAACAGAAACACTGAAAAACAAACAAAAGAACTCACCGTGGTTTTTTGCCTCCCATCGACCCTTGGCCAGATCTCGCCAGCAATGCTTCGAGTAAGAGGAGGCGGAGGCAAGCTTTCGGACCCATCCCTCGAGGTTCGGGACCCCACCGAGAAACCAAGCAGCGGCTACACCATCGTAAAGAGGTTAGATCGAAGAGAAATATAAAGTCGGGGAAAAGAAAAGAAAGCAGGGTGTACTCACATTTCATGTTCCATTCCTCGGGGAACGACATCCAATTAGCAGGAATCAAATCGGAGGTCTTGACTCGAACAAACCGGCTCATCCACCCACGGTCTTTGTCCTCATCGATGCTTGAGAAGAGGGATTTTAAAGATCAGCGTTGCAATTTTATCAATCCCCCATGATAATGTCAGGGGCTGTACAATCTGATTAGATGATCGAGGGTAAAAGACATTCCCTCGATTTGGCTCGTAAAGAACCTGATTAAGTAAACAATTAGCCAGAACGAGGGGTAGATCTGGCCGAGCATTACTTGGTATCATTGGCAAAAGTCGAGGATAACTGGGTCCATGGGACCCCTGAGCCGAAATTGCAGGGCCCAATGTAAATGGGTAAGTATATACGCTCAAATACCCCGCTTTATATGTGGTGATATCTTCCTCTGACGAAGGAATCACTACTTCCTTATTGTCCCATTCGCAATCCTTCTTTACCTGCTCGAGCTCGACCTCGGTCACCAAACAAATATGTCGAGACATGGGCTCACGTCGGCCTGGTGTGGAAACAGGTTTTTTGATTTTGAAATCGGATGTTATCTCACACGGCAGGGGGATGCATTCCTCGATGCGAGGTGGCACTACCGGTTTACTCTTGGTTGATCGAGAAGATGAAGGAGCTTTTTCCTTTTGAGGAACAGATTTAGAAGTTTTAGCCATCACTATGCGGTAGATCCAAGAAGATGAAAAATGATGTTAGTGAAGAGAAGGGAGAGCTTAAGGAAATTGAGAAGGGCTAAATGAGACTGTGGAAGCACTGTGGGAATAAAGTTTATAAGGTTGTGGAATATATCTATTTATAAAGATCGTTTAAGCGTGCCGAGGAAGCCAAAAGGCCGACCGTCAGCCGCCTCCAATTAATGATTTTGGGAATCGTACAAAAAGCAACTTTTCAGTCGCTTCAACCGCTTATGACATGATATTGGCATCAGGACCAAGGCATCGGGAATTAATTTGTCAAAAATCATTAAGGACAGCCTACAAGTCGAGCTCGAGCAAACACTCACTCGACTACTAAGCCCAAGGGCTACCCGAGTTCGAGCAAATTCTCATTCGGGGACTACCTATGAAGCCTAAGGGCTAACTTTATTTCGAGTTCGAGCAAACACTCACTCGACTACTAAGCCCAAGGGCTACCCGAGTTTGAGCAAATTCTCATTTGGGGATTACCTATGAAGCCTAAGGGCTAATATTTCGAGTTCGAGTAAGTACTCACTCGACTGCTAAGCCTAAGGGCTACCCAAGTTCGAGAAAATTCTCACTCGGGGACTATCTACGAAGCCTAAAAGAGCTAACTTTATTTCAAATTCGAGACCTTGCTCTCACTCAACTCGGACTCAGGAGTCTCGATGTCCCGAGCTCGTATCAAATCAATCTAAGCTTAGCTCGAGGATTAACAAAGAACCTTAAGAGGCATTATATTAGTGGATTAAAAACCTAAGGGTTTATTATGTTCCGGATCCAGTATTCGGACTAATCATTAGAGTTATACACTCGGATTTTTCACAAACGAAGGCAGAATGGAATTCAACACGGATCGAAGATGAAATAGAGAAATTCTTTATATTGACAAAAGGCACTTACAAAGCCCACGCGGGGCCCTTACACTGAAACAAAGAAGCAAAAACAAAAAGACAAGAACCTAATCTACTTTTAGGGCCATATCCTTGAAAGCGGCATCTTCGAGAGCCTCCTCCTGGGAACTCCATCTCGATCTTTAGAGAAAATTGTGGCTTGGTGAAAAATTTGGCGAGTATGGGTCTTATAAGCACAACTGTTTTGAAACCACTTCTTGAGACATTGTACCGGTGTATGATGCAAAAGTTAGTAGATGATAGTGCCACCTCACTCCATGGAAAGCAAAATGAATGAAGCGCCACACCAGGTTGAAGTTAAGAGAGATGAGCAGCAGTGTAAAGTTCGCATATCTTCTGACACGGGAAAAATTCGACGCCCTTCTCTCATTATTTAGAGCCAACAACAACAACAACAACCACCCAGTATAATCCCACTTAGTGGGGTAAAGCTTTAAAAAAGGGAGCCTTGGCGTAACTGGTAAAGTTGCTGCCATGTGACCTTGTTGTCACAGATTTGAATCATAAAAATAGGTGATAAGAGGAAGAGATGGAGAAGGGAAAGGGCTAAAAGTTGATGAAGAAGGAATGGTGTAGTTTTTGTTCAGCCAAGTAGCCCCCTATTTATAGAAAGTCAGTGACGGTTCGGCGACACAAATGGCCGACCAATGCTGACATACATTCAATGCTTTTGGGGAGATGGACCAGCGGGGCATTCAATGTTTTTGGGAAACGGACCGACGGGACGCTTCGATCACTTCAGGCACCTACGTCATGGGCATGACATCATCACGAGAGGCTCGGGAAAATCGAGGTTCAAATCGTTTCTTATCATCATAATCTAAGAAATGCGGGGACTATCTGTATACGGTCAAAATCGATGAGCATGATTTTAAAGTCTTAAATCAGGCTACAGGTCCGAGTCCGGGAGACTCGAGGTGGAGGTCAGATCCAGCTAAGGGACACCCACCTCGAGGAAGCTGATCGTAGGCCTGACACGACCTGCATCAAAGGCAGCACAATCTCGAAGTCAATCAAGAAAGAGCGGGAATTTCTTAAGGACACGTGGACCAGGGCATTAATTAAAGGATAGGGTTTGTACGAAATGGTACAGGTCCGTACTAGGCCATTATACACCTGTAGCAATAGAATTCTTTACCTTTATGAGGAATGTACTATATTGGGGTTTTTTCCTACTATATAAAGGGGACCCCAATCATTTTGTAAGATATCAGATTATTCACTGCAATAAAACATTCTATTCTTCTCTTGTTTAACGTGCTTAACAATTATTCTTCAGCTTTATTACCTTTACTTTATTGTTCATACTTTATTGGTCTTAGCTGACCTCGAGGTCCCTAGATAGCCGAGCTGGAGTCCCCTACTGTTCCAACAACATTGATTTGGTTCATTATTTCTTCTTACTTAAGCTCAATATTACTTGTATAATCACTAGTATTAGAATATATCACGTATCTTTAAAACCACAAAATATCTTTAATTGTTACTCACATTTTTCGAGGTAAACAACCACTTTGAAGGAAGACGCACCCCAAGTCAGGGAAAAAGAGCACCGTGAAGAAAAGAGAATTGAAAAATAAGAACGAGATCAGTAGTGAAGAAATAGAACATAGAAAAGAGTAAAAAAAGAAACTGGATTCACCTTCTTCAAATCCCTTTTTTAGTGGAAGTGAATGTATTTTGGAAGTTCTCGCTGGGCGTTTCACAATGTAGTGAAGGTGTGCGTTTTTTTCCTCGTCTCCTGGTGTTGCTAATCATCTTCAAAAGTTATTGAGATATAATCCTATTCGTGTTTGATTTTTCCTTTGTGTGATTTCTACTCACCAACTTACCAACCTCTAGCCATTAATCACAGGCTTACCAAAACTAGCCAAGCACATAAAAATTGAAAATACAAAGAAATAAGGTTTATTCTCTTCAAGAGTCACACACAGAGATCTCCTTCCATATTTTTATGTGTGATTAGCAACATTAAATGCAAGCCGGAAAGGAAATCCCATGGATGAGGTCGTATATAAGGTGATTATATATATATATATAGATACATATATATATATATATATATATATATATATATATATATATATATATATATATGCATGCAATCAAAACACTCTAACACTCGAAATGAAAGCTACATGCTACAAGAATCAGTCCATATGCTTGCCCTTATTTTAACTTTGCCGCTATCTCAGGTATGATTGACAGTAGATCACTAAGGACTTTTCACGGGTTATAATAGGGACGGGTTGGATGAATATTTAGGAATGTAGTGTTATACCCTCCTTGAACTCTACATATATTATGCTCTTTTACTACATATCCCTTATTCACCTCGGGTTACCAACCTAGAACCACTTCAAAGTCTTTCTTCAAGTTCTACAAGACTCCACTCTTTTTTCTCTTTGTTTTTTTTTCTTTTCTTTTTGGAGCTTGCATTTTGTTATAAACACAACTTTGAGGTTATTGCTTTTTTTTTTATACACACAGTAGCAAACCTTGCCAATTTTCACTTTATAACGGCACCCCCAACTTAGGCTTTAAGCCCCAATCTCACACGTTCAAGTAGGGGTGGGTTCAAAAGAAGGAATTACTTCACATAAGGGGTAAAGGTTTGTAATGTGGTAGCAAATGAAAGGTTAAAGGCTCAAAAGGGGGTAACTAGGGTAATTAATGTACCAGGGAGGTCAATTTAGGCAAAACTGGCTAGTAATCACAAGGAGAGCCTAAGATCATTTCAACATCCAACCACTAACCTATGAGTCGCACTAAGAAACCAACCGAGAAAGTTCTAGACATCACAAGTTAGACATGTGCATTATTCATACAAATACTCACTCACTCACAACGCATGAATTGTTCAACTCAACATAGTTTCAGCCCTCACGCGACACAAGGCAACTCAACACTTTCATCTCAAAACATGTAAGATTCTGAATACGCATAAAGTCATAGAGCGAGCCTCAAATTCACAAGAATGACTAACCATCACATTTTTTTAAAAGGAGGATCTTTATATGTTATGTAGACAGTTACATAGAGGAAGATACCTCATCGTTTTAGATGAAGTGTGGGATTCTGATATATTTGATGAGTTGCACAGGTGTTTTCCAGATATTCATAATGGAAGCAGAATTCTTGTTACCAGTGGCCGAAAATATGAGGATCCATTGTTTGATGAACCTCTTTTGGTTCGCTTGTTGACTCCGGAAGAGAGTTGGGAGCTATTACAAGTGAAGTATAATCACCTTCGCTTGTGTACTCAAGAAGAATTTCGCAAACCCCCAATTCCAAATGAGAATTGTCCTGCTGAAGTTGGGAAGGGAATTGCCGCAAATTGTCGAGGGCTACCTCTGGCCATTGTTTTGGTAGCTGGGTTTCTTGTCAATTTAGAGGACAACAACGATTGGCTAACCATTACTGAAGAGGCATTTAATTCAGAAACTAATCGTGATGTAGGAGACTGCAATGAAATAATAGAATTGAGCTACAAAAATATGCCTGGTTATCTCAGACAATGTTTTCTATATTTTGCAGCATTGCCAATGAGTACAGAAATTTCAGTTTCAGAACTAACATGGTTATGGGTTAGTGAAGGATTTGTACGAATAGATGAAGTGAAGAAACCAGAGGAGGTAGCACAAGATTACCTGAATGATCTTATCGGGAGGAGCCTTGTAATGGAGGCCAGAAGAAGTTCAAAGGGCAGGCTGAAATCATGTCGCATTCATGATTATCTATATCATTTCTGTCGAGACAAATCTAAAGCCAAAAAGTTCTTGCTAGTGGCATCGCGGTTTATATTTCTTTCTGGATAACGAATCGCAGCGTAAAGATTTATTTCTGTTTAATGAATCGTGGCGTAAACATTTATTTCTGTTTAATGAATCGCGGTTTGAAGATTTCTCTCTGAATATGCCACATATTTTCCTTACCCGCACAATGATATATTCTTCTGAACCCAGTTGGCACCGCTCCTGGCCAAGTCCTCTTCCCAAAAGTATATTTTGGGGCGTCAAAGAGCTTGTTAGAGTGTTGGATTTGGGGTGCATCGACATTTGCAATACCATTCCCCGGGAAATAAAAATGCTCGTGTATTTGAGGTTTTTGTCACTTCAAGGTCGCATGACAGTCATTCCCTCTTGGATTTCCGAGCTCTGGAACTTAGAAACTTTCCTAGTGAAAGGAACAAAAGGTGAGGTAGCATTACCATATACATTTTTCAGTATGAAGAGGCTGAGGCATGCACATATAGATAACTGCACATTCTCAGATTCCAACTTGTCCCAATTGGATTGGCTTAGCATTAAATTTTTATTTGGTTAATACTATAATTGTAATGTTGTTCGACCACTGAAAAATATGTTCATAGATGGAGTAGACACCACAAGTCTAATACCTTCTCCATATTCATGAATTGTGCAACTTTGTCGGCCCCAAAATATATTGTATTATTAATAATTAATATTATTCCCACACCCAAATTAGTTCAGTAATAGTGTTTGGTAGTTCTTTTTTGATTTATATTGTAGATGTATTGTAAATCTAAAGAGTTTGATTTTAACATTTACACTTAATTTATAACAATAGATTAACTTTAATGAAATAATATGTATAAATATATTTTGATGCAATGTATTTTACCTAATGAATGTTATGAAAATAAAAGAAGAAGAATAGTATTGCAGAGAAAAGTAGGGAGAGAGAATTTTTATTAATTTTGGGATGAATTACAATGGAATAGAACCCTCTATTTATAGGGAGAGGGTGACTTAGCCACCAAGTAATAAACCCTAGAATCTCCCTAAATATAGACATTCACCATAAATAAAATTCTATTTATAACACTCCCCCTTGAATGTCTATTCAACAGATAATGTGCCTCGTTAAAACCTTAACTAAAATAAAACCCAGTGGGAAAAAAATTCTAGAGAAGGAAAAAGAGTACACATGTTTAGAAATACGCCTTTTGGTTGCCTCATTAAAAACCTTGCAAGGAAAACCCAGTGTGACAAAACCTTGTAAGGGAAAAAGAGTACAACGCGTATTAACTCCCCCTGATGAGAGCATCAATTCACATCTTTAAGCATTTGCATTCCAATCTTGTGCACCATCTTGAAAAGATCTCTTGAACGAATTTATTTCACCTTGAAATCATCATTCCTAATAGATGTATTGTCTTCATATGATCTTGTTGGAATCGTCAGTTCAATATCTTCACATAGAGGTGAAAACTCTTGCTATCATATTATCATGCATATAGTTATAGCAAGATATATTTGTGCACAAATTGCACTTAGGATGTGGTCATTCGTGACCAAAAAAAATTCTCCAAGAATTGCATATGCTATCAGCATTTTAAATCATTCATGGATTGCCATATAAATATAGTCAATAAGCCATATAAATAGAGTTTAGATTTACATCAAGTTTTCATGTCATGCCAGACATATAAGATACATAAAGGTGATAGCACACACCATTGTCTTTATACTTTTAAGTGTTTGAACTACAGATCCAAAACTACTTGTCATTCATATGAAACCAAATTCTACTTGAATTGTTTCGCTAGACTTAAGATCCTCATATATATTTAGCGCTATCATAGATGTCGTCGGCAAACATTTTATATCAGTTTTAATATATTTTCATAATGACATAACATAGAGATCTCTTCATTCATATATTCAGGTACCTGAATCTCTCATGAGATTTTATGAAGTGTTATGTCATGTGATCTTCTAGATCACTTGCCTCTTTTATTATGATCATTTTGATCATTTGCTCATCTTCTTTATTAAGAAGTTTATTTGAAACCGATTGTCTACACGCTTTAAACGTACCATAGACTTTGTCCTTCTAGGACTTAATATGAGCATTTGCAATGAGAATATAGTTACTTCCTTTGGGTCAACAAATGCGTCTGGCATGCTTTGCAATAAATTGCACATGAATTATCCTTTTATGAACTTCAAGTTCATATTATTTTATTCGGGGATCTAAATGTATAACTGATAATTCA